>NC_063180.1:45505770-45536339 GCF_023159225.1 Perognathus longimembris pacificus
CCTCCCCTCCCCTCCCTCCCTCCCTCCCTCCCTCCCTCCCGCTGAAGGCCAGTGCTCTGCCGCTTGAGCGACAGCTCCGCTTTCAGCTTTCTTGGGGAGCTAATTGGAGGTCACACTCCTGCGGCCAGGGGCTGAGGCCCGTAGCCCTAAAATACTGCGGAGGCTGAGCTCCGAGGATCGCGGTTCGAATCCAGCCTAGGCAGTGAAGTTCCCGAGACTCGTCTCCAATGAGCCACCAAAAAGCCGGAAATGGAGGGGTGGCTCAGGTGGCAGAGTGCCAGCTTTAAGCAAAAAAGCTCAGGGACAGCACTCAGGACAGGAGTTCAAAGCCCCACAAAGAGAGTCTGGTGGACTTTCCTGCCCAAGCTGGCTTTGAACCACAATCCTCAGGTCACAGTCTCCCGAGAAGCTGGATACAGGCCAGCGTCCGGGGGGAAAGGCACCTCTTATTAGGACTTCAGACTTGTCTGAGAAAGACATGGGTAAACATATTAAGGTGTTGTACAGAGGAATTACTTTTTCTGGCCAGTCCTGGGTCTTGAACTCGGGGCCTGAGCACTGTCCCTGGCTTCTTTTTGCTCAAGGCTAGCACTCTGCCACTTGAGCCACAGCGCCACTTCTGGCTTTTCTATCTATGTGGTGCTGAGGCATCGAACCCAGGGCTTCACAGATACGAGGCGGGCGCTCCACCGCTAGGCCATGGTCCCAGCCCGGGAGCTACCGTGTCATGAGTCAGGCAATAAGTACAGCTCTCTGCGGCCAAAGCTGCCCTGCCTCTGCTTTCTCACTCTGAATCCTGGGCCTGAAGAGCGTTTCAACGGCAGGCGCTCCGCGTATGGAACTGGGGCTGGTGTTAGAGGTCCAGGAAGCTTACCAGGCCTGGAAGTGACCCCAGAAAGCTCGAGTCAGGGGCTGCGCTCCCCAAGTTGTGGAGGGCGGCCCCCCTCAGGGCGGGGAGGTGCGGCTCGCAGACAGGGCCCAGGACCGGGCTGGCTCCGTGGCCTGGGGCGGGGACACCGGGAGGAAGGAAGCCAGCCTGGTCCTCCCGCCCCCTCCCCCCAGATCTGGAATGACTACAAGCTCACATGGAACCCCTCGGACTACCAAGGTGTGGAGTTCATGCGAGTCCCCGTGGAGAAGATCTGGAAGCCGGACATCGTGCTGTACAACAAGTAAGGGGCTCGGGGGGCCCTCTGGGGGCTGGCTCTGGGGGGCCCTCCCTCTGGGGGCTGGCTCGGGGGGGCCCTCCCTCTGGGGGCTGGCTCTGGGGGGGCCCTCCCTCTGGGGGCTGGCTCTGGGGGGGCCCTCCCTCTGGGGGCTGGCTCTGGGGGTGCCCTCCCTCTGGGGGCTGGCTCTGGGGGGCCCTCCCTCTGGGGGTGCCCTCCCTCTGGGGGCTGGTTCGGGGGGGCCCTCCCTCTGGGGGCTGGCTCGGGGGGGCCCTCCCTCTGGGGGCTGGCTCGGGGGGGCCCTCCCTCTGGGGGCTGGCTCGGGGGGCCCTCCCTCTGGGGGCTGGCTCTGGTGGGTGCCCTCCCTCTGGAGGCTGGCTCTGGGGGGCCCTCCCTCTGGGGGCTGGCTCGGGGGGGCCCTCCCTCTGGGGCTGGCTCTCGGGATGGCCGCGGGGCTGGGGGTCTTCAGCTGCTCGCCTTCCCTGGGCCGATTCCAAGCAGACTTGGTTTCTGCTCGGCTACCGCCCGTTACCGAGCCCCTACGATGTACAGTAAGCCGTGCACGCGGGGTCCGGGACGTTGACGGGGATCTTGAAGGTCGCGGGGATCTTGAAGGTCGCGGGGATCTTGAAGGTCGCAGGGATCTTGAAGGTCGCGGAGGCTCTGGGCGGCCCGTGGCTGGGGGTGGAGCAGCTGGGGCGGGGGGAGGGGGGGCTGCGGCTCCCTGGGGCGTCTCCCGCGTGTGCAGCCCTGCCCTCTGATTGCGCACACGGGGGAGGGGAGGTGGACTGAATTTAACCTGCCCCCCCCCCGCGGCATAAGCACCTGCTCCCACCGTTTTCATTGTCAGGCGTTGGGGATCCCTGTCGGGCACTTGGGGCGTCGGGGGCTTAGAGCGAGCACGTGGGGTGTCCTGGAGAGAGGCGTGGCGGGTGACGCGCTGGGTGGGCCTCAGTCACGCGCGGTGGTGCCGTTCTTAAGTTCCAGTTTCTGCCGCTTTACCAACCGTGTGACTTGCTGTTTATCTGCTGATTTGGGGGGGTTGTGGGGCTCAAACGCGGGGCCGGGCGCCGTCCCCGAGCTCTCGTGCCCGAGGCCGGCGCTCTCCCACGCGAGCCACGGCGCCGCTTCCGGTTTTGTGGTGGCTCCTTGGAGATGAGTCTCGCGGGTTTGTCCGCCCGGGCTGGCTTTGAACCGCGGTCCCCAGCTCGCAGCCTCCGGAGCGTGCCGGGCGTGCTGCCGGCGCTGGGCTCCCTCCTGCCTGCCGATCGTGACGGCGGCACGGGCAACGCGGGCCGGGCGTGGGGCGGCCGCCCCGCCCGCCGTGGCCCAGCCCCCGCGTGTCCTTGCAGCGCCATCGGCGACTTCCAGGTGGACGACAAGACCAAGGCCTTGCTCAAGTACACGGGAGAGGTGACCTGGATCCCCCCCGCCATCTTCAAGAGCTCCTGCCGCATCGACGTCACCTACTTCCCCTTCGACTACCAGAACTGCACCATGAAGTTCGGCTCGTGGTCGTACGACAAGGCCAAGATCGACCTGGTGCTCCTGGGCGACTCCATGAACCTCAAGGACTACTGGGAGAGCGGGGAGTGGACGGTGATCAGGGCCCCGGGCTACAAGCACGAGATCAAGTACAACTGCTGCGAGGAGATCTACCCCGACATCACCTACTCGCTCTACATCCGCCGCCTGCCGCTCTTCTACACCGTCAACCTCATCGTGCCGTGCCTGCTCATCTCCTGCCTCACGCTGCTCGTCTTCTACCTGCCGTCCGACTGCGGCGAGAAGATCACGCTGTGCATCTCCGTGCTGCTCTCGCTCACCGTCTTCCTGCTGCTCATCACCGAGACCATCCCGTCCACGTCGCTCGTGATCCCGCTCATCGGCGAGTACCTGCTCTTCACCATGGTCTTCGTCACGCTCTCCATCGTCATCACCGTCTTCGTGCTCAACGTGCACTACCGCGCGCCCGCCACGCACGCCATGCCCGCCTGGGTCAAGACCGTCTTCCTGGGCCTCCTGCCCCGCGTCATGTTCATGGCCCGGCCGGCGGCGGCGGCGGGGGCGGCGGGGGGCGCCCCGGGCCCCAGGGCCTGCCCCGGGGCCGAGCCGGGCGCCCTCGACTGCTGCGAGCCGGGCTCCGCCTGCCCCGCCTGCCGGCAGCACCGCGGGGCCAAGCTCTCCAACCTGGGCGCCAACCTCGCCGGGCGCCCCGGCTCCGAGCCCGCCCTGCCCCCCGAGATCAGAGACGCCATCCGCAGCGTCCAGTACATCGCGGAGACCATGAGGGCGCAGAACGCCGCCAAGGAGGTAGAGACGCTGGCGCCTCCCTCAGCCCTCCGACTGGAGCCCCCCTCAGTGACCCCCTCAGTGAGCCCCCCTCAGCGAGCCCCCTCAGTGAGCCCCCCTCAGCGAGCCCCCTCAGTGAGCCCCCCTCAGTGAGCCCCCCTCAGCGAGCCCCCTCAGTGAGCCCCCCTCAGTGAGCCCCCCTCAGCGAGCCCCCTCAGTGAGCCCCCCTCAGTGAGCCCCGCTCAGTGAGCCCCCCTCAGTGACCCCCTCAGTGAGCCCCGCTCAGTGAGCCCCCCTCAGCGAGCCCCCTCAGTGAGCCCCCCTCAGTGAGCCCCCTCAGCGAGCCCCCTCAGTGAGCCCCCCTCAGTGAGCCCCCTCAGCGAGCCCCCTCAGTGAGCCCCCCTCAGTGAGCCCCCTCAGTGAGCCCCCCTCAGTGAGCCCCCTGTGAGCCCCCCTCAGTGAGCCCCCCTCAGCGAGCCCCCTCAGTGAGCCCCCCTCAGTGAGCCCCCCTCAGTGAGCCCCCCTCAGTGACCCCCTCAGTGAGCCCCGCTCAGTGAGCCCCCCTCAGCGAGCCCCCTCAGTGAGCCCCCCTCAGTGAGCCCCCTCAGTGAGCCCCCCTCAGTGAGCCCCCTGTGAGCCCCCCTCAGTGACCCCCTCAGTGAGCCCCGCTCAGTGAGCCCCCCTCAGCGAGCCCCCTCAGTGAGCCCCCCTCAGTGAGCCCCCCTCAGTGAGCCCCCCTCAGTGAGCCCCCTCAGTGAGCCCCCTCAGTGAGCCCCCCTCAGTGAGCCCCCCTCAGTGAGCCCCCCTCAGTGAGCCCCCCTCAGCGAGCCCCCTCAGTGAGCCCCCCTCAGTGAGCCCCCCTCAGCGAGCCCCCTCAGTGAGCCCCCCTCAGTGAGCCCCCCTCAGCGAGCCCCCTCAGTGAGCCCCCCTCAGCGAGCCCCCTCAGTGAGCCCCCCTCAGTGAGCCCCCCTCAGCGAGCCCCCTCAGTGAGCCCCCCTCAGTGAGCCCCCCTCAGTGAGCCCCCTCAGTGAGCCCCCCTCAGCGAGCCCCCTCAGTGAGCCCCCCTCAGTGAGCCCCCCTCAGTGAGCCCCCTGTGAGCCCCCCTCAGTGACCCCCTCAGTGAGCCCCGCTCAGTGAGCCCCCCTCAGCGAGCCCCCTCAGTGAGCCCCCCTCAGTGAGCCCCCTGTGAGCCCCCCTCAGTGAGCCCCGCTCAGTGAGCCCCCCTCAGTGAGCCCCCTCAGTGAGCCCCCCTCAGTGAGCCCCCTCAGCGAGCCCCCCTCAGTGAGCCCCCCTCAGTGAGCCCCCCTCAGTGAGCCCCCCTCAGTGAGCCCCCCTCAGCGAGCCCCCTCAGTGAGCCCCCCTCAGTGAGCCCCCTGTGAGCCCCCCTAGTGAGCCCCCCTCAGGGCTGGGGCCCTGGGCCGCCCCCCAGCCCCACACACCCAGGAAAAGCCAGAGTGGCGCGGTGGCTCAAGAGGCAGAGCGCCAGCCTTGAGCAGAAGCTCAGGAACAGCGCCCAGGCCCCGAGTTCAAGCCCCAGCCCTGGCAAAGCAAACAAAACCCCACAAGGTCCTCTCTGAAAGAGGAACCGGGGGTGAGGCCCAGCGGGGAGATGGCTTGGTGCTCAAACTTCAGTACTACAAGAAGAAAAAGGGAGGGAGGGAGGGAGGGGGGAGGGAGGGAAGAAGGAAGGGAGGGAGGAGGCTGGGCGAGGCGGCCCCCATCACGTGATGGGGGGGGGCTGGGTCCTCTCCAGGACTCAGAGCCTTGGTAAGGCGTGCGGGGCTTAGTGACCGGGGCTCTGCCTTCCTGGCTTAGGCCGCACTGGGCGCCCCGTCCCTGTCCCCGTCCCCCCCCCCGCCGCCCGAGCCCCCCCTCCACGGGCAGCCGCTCGGGCACCTTGGGGATGGGTCCTCTGGGTTCGCCAGCCTGCTCCGTCCTCCGCCCCTTCCCTCCCGAGGCGTCAGGATGGCGGGCGCGCCCCGCAGCCCCCCGAAGCCCCCGCGCTCCACCCGCCGGCGCCGTGCCCTGGGCACTGAGGCGGGCGCCGCTGGGCTTCTCTGGTCCTTTTTGTTTTTCCGCTTTTGGAGCCCGTGGCTCCGCCGTCATCCCGGCTGCCCAGGAGGCCCAGGTCTGAGGGTCGCAGTTCAAAGCCAGCCTGGGCAGGAACGGCTGCGAGACTCGTGACCTCCATTGAACTAGCGAAGGGGCTGGAGGTGGGGGTGGGCCCAGGCTGGAGTGAGCGCACCCAGCCTTCCCTCCCTCCCCTGCCCCCCCCCGCCCCTGCCCCCACCCCCCCAGGCGCTCACTCCCGGCTGCTGCTGTCCCCAGGTCCAGGATGACTGGAAGTACGTGGCCATGGTGATCGACCGCATCTTCCTGTGGCTCTTCATCCTCGTGTGCATCCTGGGGACCGCGGGGCTGTTCCTGCAGCCGCTGCTGGCCAGGGAGGACGCGTGAGCCGGCCCGCCCCCCGCCCCCCGCCCCCGCCCGGCTGCCGGCTTGGTGACGGCACCTCCACATTGTGGGCACCTCCACAGGGCCCGCACCCCGCTCCCGCTCCCCCGCCCGGCTGCCGGCTCCGGGACGGCACCTCCACAGGGCCCGCACCCCGCCCCCGCCCCCCCCACCCCCCGCCCAGCTGCTGGCTCCGGGACGGCACCTCCACAGTGCTTTGTTTCAGTTCTAGTAAGTTTGCGCAAAAAAAAAAAAAATGATGCATGAAAAAGGTCAAGAGTATTTATTACACGGGCTGGGAACGTAGGTGGCTTAGCCCTGGGTTCGATTCCTCAGCACCACATACACAGAAAAAGCCGGAAGTGGCGCTGCAGCTCAAGTGGCAGAGTGCTAGCCTTGAGCAGAAAGAAGCCAGGGACAGTGCTCAGGCCCTGAGTCCAAGGCCCAGGACTGGCAAAAACAAAGTATTTATTACACATAAATGAATATTTCTACTACCCCTTGGGGGCAGGTGAAGAAGGCACTGTGCACCCAGGCACCAGTGGCTTACTTCAAATCCTAGAGACTCAGGAGGCTGAGATCGGAAGACCGTGGTTCAAAGTCAGCCCAAGCAGACCAAACCAAGACTCTAATCTCCAATATGCCGGCAAAAAGCTGGAAGTAGAGGTGTGGTTCTGTTAGGCGCAGATTTGGGGTCCCCAAAAACCACCAAGGAGCCGATTCCGATGCAAACGCACGAGTCTTTATTGCAAGCTCGAGCCTGGACTCCCAACCGTCGCCGACGCAGCGGCTCTGGATTGAGAGCGTCGACCCTCCCGTTAGTAAGGTTTATACAGGTAAAAGCATAGCACAGACGTAGGGGCTTGGCGCAGGGGGTAGAGTAAGCAACAAACCAGCAAGTGTGGCTCGGATGTAGGAGGTTGACGCAGAGGGTGGAGCAAATAACAAAGCCATCTACAGAATCAATTTTGGGGTCAGGTTGACCTAATTATCAAGATGGAGTCAGCTCTACAACAGTTCAAGTGGTAGAGGGCCAGCCTTGAACAAAACAGCCTAGTGAGAGCACGGGACCCGGCTCAGTAAGTACACACTCACACGCGAGTGTTCCACTTTACACTCTGAATCACTCACAGCTGATAATCCACGGGGACCCCTGAATATCCACCCCCACCAGCCGTGATTTTCCTATGCAAGATTAAAACTGCCCCTCGCCCAAACCACTGTGACAACAAATCAAGAGGCGGAGTTCCAGAAAATGTATGGATACATGCCCCAAACATCTTAACAAATGGGGAAATCAACATCTGGGATGAACACAAATCAGGCTGCCTAACAGTCTTCATCCATCCACACTCTGACAGCCGGCTCTGGGCCGCGATGACAAAATGCCCGACACAATGAACTTAAAAACAGGGAAGGTTTACGGGGGCTCCTGGTTTCAGACGCTCTGCTCAGCCAGGTGCCTGTGGGTCCCTGGGGCAGGATGCGGGAGGCGGGGACTGGAAGTCCCAGTGCAGTCCCTGGTTCCCGGCCCACCAGGCAAGCAGACCCCGCCCAGCCAGCCGTCCACGACATCTCCAGAGCACAGCCAGGCAAACCCTGAGCACAGAGGCCTCAGGACGCAGACCCCGGCTGTGCCTTCCACCCAGCCTGCTGCGTCTCAGAGCAAAACCCAGCTCACCTCTTTCCCCCGGGGCCTCCAAGTCTCTCAAAGTCCAAATTTCAAAGCCTCCTTCAAAACTCAAAGCAAATTCAGGTGCCAGAGGCTCACGCCTGTCCTCCCAGCTACTCGGGAGGCCGAGATCTGAGGATCGTGGTTCCAAGCCAGCCCAGGCAGGAAAGCCCATAAGACTCTTATCTCAAGTTAACCACTAGAAAACTGGAAGTGGCACTGTGGCCCAAGTAGTAGAGGCTAGCCTCGTGCTGAAGAGCTCAGGGACACCGCCCGCCCAGAGTTCAAGCCCTGGGGCCGACAAAAACAACAAAAAAATCCTCAAGGACTGAGCCCTAGCAATGGGTCAATGAATCAGTCAATCAATGAGTCTTCCAATACAACTGGATTTTCTGGCCTTCAAAAGATGATTGTGAGGGCTGGGGATATGGCCTAGTGGCAAGAGTGCTTGCCTCGTATACATGAGGCCCTGGGTTCGATTCCCCAGCACCACATACACAGAAAATGGCCAGAAGTGGCGCTGTGGCTCAAGTGGCAGAGTGCTAGCCTTGAGCAAGAAGAAGCCAGGGACGGTGCTCAGGCCCTGAGTCCAAGGCCCAGGACTGGCAAAAAAAAGAAAAAAAAAAGATGATTGAGTAATGATTTGCCTGGATGCAAACATTATTAGATTTTTCACTAGCTGGTTTTGCTGTTACTTCTAATGAGGACGCGAGTCAGGCAGGTGGATCTGTGCTTTGTAGCAGAACATCTATGAAGATAAGCCACTGTTCACACCTGGTAGCGCCTGGTCACTTACGAGCATCGGGAGGTGTGTGCTTGCTGCGTGAACTCGCACTACAGCTCCCGGGGAGGTTTCTCACTTAACGTGTGTTCCCAGTGTGCACAGGAACGATTATTGCAGCCCATTTGTAAATGACAGGAATGAAAAGGCCAAGCGTTCCAACAACTGAAACCAGAAGGAAGGTCCACAGACACAGCCGGTCGAGAACCTGGGCTATGAATTTCCAGTCTTCCACCACCTGTGGCAAAAGCAAACAAGCACGTGAGATGCACCAGTGCCCCCGCCCCGGGCTCCACCGGCCTCGCGCCGAGAAAGGGAACCTGAGCTGGGGGCTGCGGCCTGGCCCGGCTCCGCGGGCTTCCTTCCCCTGTCAGCTGGCGGTATTTTTGTACCGCTGTCCCGCACCAGCCCCGGGGTTCGAACTCGGGGCCTGGGCGCTGTGCCGCAGCGCCACTTCCTGCTTCTGTGGTGCACTGGAGATGAGGGCCTCAGGACTTCCTGCCGGGGCTGGCTTCGAACCGAGTCCGTGGAGCTCAGCCCCCGGGGTGGCTGGGAGGACAGGCGGGCGCCCCCCACCCGGGCCGCCCGCTGAGTTCAGGCTAAGGGCCCTCCCGGCCTCCGCCCGCCAGGAGGAAGCCCCGCCTCCTTCCCACACGAGGAGAAAGCCCCGCCTCCACCCTCACCAGGAGGAAGTCCTGCCTCCTCCCCGCCGGAAGCCCCGCCTCCAACCGCCCCCGTGCCAGGAAGAAGCCCCACCTCCTCCCCCAGGAAGAAGCCACGCCCCCGCCTCCTCCCCCTGCCGAGGGAGCCCCACCTCCATCCTGCCTCCTCCAGGCCGGAAGCGCCGCCTCCACCTGCCCCGCGCCAGGAGGAAGCCCCGCCTCCTCCCCGCCGGAAGCCCCGCCTCCTCCCCCAGGAAGAAGCCACGCCCCCGCCTCCTCCCCCTGCCGGGAGGGAGCCCTACCTCCATCCTGCCTCCTCCAGGCCGGAAGCCCCGCCTCCACCCGCCCCCGCGCCAGGAGGAAGCCCCGCCTCCTCCCCGCCGGAAGCCCCGCCTCCTCCCCCGCGGGCCTACCTGGCGGACGGCGCTCTCCTTGGCCACGTGCCAGGTGATGAGCCGGAGGGAGTCGAGGGCGGCCTCCAGAGCGCTCGGGCCCCCGGGGCCGGGGCGGGCGGGGTGGCCGGGCGGCGGCCGGGCGGCGCCGCGGAGGCGGGCGGCGGGGCGGCGCATGCGCAGCAGCCGGGGGAGCCGGCGCAGGAAGGCCCCGCGCACCCAGGGCGCCATGGCGGAGTGCGTGGCGGGCGTGCGGTGGTGCAGGTTGATGGCGAAGACGGTGACGGCGATGGAGAGCGTGACGAAGATCATGGTGAGGACCAGGTACTCGCCGACGAGCGGGATGGCGGTGGAGGAGGAGGGGATGATCTCGGCGATGACCAGCAGGAAGACGGTGAGCGACACGAGCACCGAGGTGCTCAGGCTGAGCTTCTCGCCCTCGCTCGCGGGCAGGTAGAAGACGGCGACGGTGAGCAGCGCGAGGCCCGCGCAGGGCGCCAGCAGGAAGAGCGCGTAGAAGAGCGGCCGGCGCCGCAGCACCAGCGCGAAGGTGGCGCCCGCGACGCCGCCGCCGCGCCCCGCGCCCCCGCCGCGCGCGCCCGCCGCGCCCGCCGCGCTCACCAGCTCCCACTCGCCGTTGTCGAACAGGTGGGCGCGGTCCGCCTCGCGCGCCGCCAGCACCAGCTCCACCTGCGAGCCGTCGTAGGTCCACGAGCCGAACCGCAGCGAGCAGTTCTGGAGGTCGAAGGGGAAGAAGGTGACGTCCATGGGGCAGGAGCTCCGGTAGCTGGCGGGCCGCGTCCACGACACGCGCCCGTCGTGCCGCACCACCGTCTTCGTGCTGGCGCCCTCGAAGCGTCCGTCCGCACTAGCGCACACACACACACACACTCAGGAGAGCCGTGGGCACGCGCGCCCGCGCCGGGCAGAGAAAAGACCCCGGGACCCCGGCCCCGAAGGCGGGGAGGCGCGCGGCCCGGACGGCGAACGGCCCGCGGGCCGGGCGCGAGCACCAATCCCAGAGGGCCCCGGGAGCGCGGCCCGCCCCCCTGCCCTGCCTCGCGCCGCCCGGGTCACGTGGGCCGGGCGTGAGCACCAATAGCAGAGGGCCCCGGGAGCGCGGCCCGCCCCCTGCCCCGCCTCGCGCCGCCCGGGTCACGTGGGCCGGGCGTGAGCACCAATCCCTGAGGGCCCTGGGCACATAGCCCGCCCCCTGCCCCGCCTCGTGCCACTCGGGTCACGTGGGCCGGGCGTGAGCACCAATCCCAGAGGGCCCCGGGCACATAGCCCGCCCCCTGCCCCGCCTCGTGCCACTCGGGTCACGTGGGCCGGGCGCGAGCACTCATCCCCGAGGCCTCTGGGAGCGCGGCCCCCTGTCCCCGCCTCCCGACTCCGGGCCCGGCGCTTCCTTCCACCCGCGCCCGCTCCCGGCCGCCCCCCCCAGCACGGACGTTGCCTCCGCTTCTAGGCTTGGGGTCTTGCGTTTCTCCCCCGCGGCGGGCAAGGGGGGGGCAGGAGGGAAGCGGGAGGACGGGCCGCCGCGATCGCGCGGGTCGCGTGCACTGCGCCCTCGAGGGCGGCGAGGGGCGGGAGGGGCGGCACCTTCCTCACCGACACGAAGCCCCCCGGGCCGCGCCCGCCGCCGGTGCCGCCATCCCCCGCCCCTCGGAGCCCGGGGCAGGCGAGCCCACGAAACCCCTACCGCCCCGAGCCGCGGCTCAGGCGGCGTGGAAGAGCAAGGCGGGCGCCCCGGGCCCTGGGCGCAAACCCGGTGCCGGCGACGCGGAGCGTCCCCAGACTTCACGACAGGGGCTCGCTGGGCTTTGTGCACTGCCTCCCCGGGGGCCGGGCCGCCCGACGACGCGCGCCCGATGACACCGACGACGCGCGCCCGGCCCGCGGGCCACACTCACTTATCGAACAGCACGATGTCCGGGGTCCAGAGCGAGTCCGAGGGCACGCGGATGGCCGCGATGCCGCCGTAGTCGGCGGGATTCCACCTCAGCTTGGCGTCCGTCCACTCCTGCGGAACCGAGTCGACCCTCAGCCAAGCGCCAAGGGTCAGAGCACCGACGCCTTGGGTTGGTCAGACCCAGGGATTCTGGACACGAAGTCCCCTCCTGAGTCAGCCGCAGGAACCCCCCTCCACTGGAGACAGGGGAGGACACCAAGCTCAGGGCGTGTCCGCCGAAGCCGGGCCCGGTCAGCCCGGCTGAGGGGGGCGCTGGGAATGGGGCTCGTGGCTGAGCGGTGGAGCGCTCGCCTGGCATGCCTGAAGAAAGCCCTGGGTTCGATTCCCCAGCACCACACAACAGGAAAGGCCAGAGGGGGCGCTGCGGCTCAGGTGGCAGAGTGCTGGCCTGGAGCGGGAAGAAGCCAGGGACGGTGCTCAGGCCCTGAGTCCAAGGCCCAGGACTGGAAAAAAAAAAGGGGGAGGGCAATGGATGCACACACGGTGTGCGCATGCACGCAACGTCACGGGGAACCCCATTCGTCTGGACACCGAAGTGCTAATGTAATGAAGTCTTCCATTCTTGCTCTCCCTTGGGCTAGGGGGGCCTGTGGGCTCCCACACCCCATCTGCGTAGCTCTCCCCTAACACACCAGACACACCCCAGCCCCAGGGCCTTCGCACTTGCGTCCCCTCTTTCCAACATGGCTTTTCTGACCAGGGTAGTCCCTCTTTCCCAGAATTCTCCAAGCCTGCCAGTTGTAAGGTATAATGCAGCCTAACTCTTCATTTTTCTCCAACTAGAGTGAAGTTCATGAGGACAGCTTTTTTTTTGGGGGGGGGTCACTTGTGGGGCTTGAACTCGGGGCCTGGGCGCTGTCCCTGAGCTCGTCAGCTCAAGGCTGGTGCTCCACCACTTTGAGCCACAGCGCCACTTCCAATCTTCTGGTGGCTCCTTGGAGATAAGCATCTCAGGGCCTTTCCTGCCCAGGCTGGCTTTGAACCCTGATCCTCAGCTCTCAGCCTCCTGAGCAGCTAGGAGGACAGGCGTGCGCCACCAGCACTTGTCAACAGACACATTTTTGTTTGGTTTTGTTTTCTTTCCAGTCCTGGGGCTTGGACTCAGGGCCTGAGCACTGTCCCTGGCTTCTCTTTGCTCAAGGCTAGCACTCTGCCACCTGAGCCACAGCGCCGCTTCTGGCTGTTTTCTATCTATGTGGTGCCGGGGAATCGAACCCAGGGCTTCATGTATGTGAGGCGAGCGCTCCACCACTAGGCCATGTTCTCAGCAGACACCCTCCCCGCGCCCCCATTAAACACACCACTAGCTATGACTACAAGAGCTCCAGCTGCACCCATCGCCCTCCATCCTGTGCATCCAATCCAGCTGGTGTCACCCACCAGCCCCTGCGCCCGGGCCTCCCCCGACAGCGGGGCCCCCCGAATGTGGTACACACCTGCTTCAACCAGACATTCGTGGTCAGTAACTGATTTTTCTCATCCTGCAAAATAAGAATCGGTGATTACACTTCAGTCCCGGGAGCGACCGCGCGTCCGTACCACTGTTGCCACTTGCGCGTGGAAGCGTGGCCCTGCTCCTCAGCGGGGGAGCGGCTGTCCGTGGGCCCTGTGGAAACGCCACGCCCGTCCAGCTGCACTTCACGAAGTTCCTTCCAACACAGCCCCCGCCTCGGATAAGCACCCCGCCTAACGCACGCCGGCAGCGCTGCAGATCCGCCTTCCCAGCCGGGCGCGGGGGGGCGGGGGGGCCCCGCGCCGCCATCCTAGCCACCCGGGGGGCTGAGCGCCGAGGGCCCGCTGGGGGGCAGCCAGGCCGGGGGAGGCCGCCAGACGCCTGTCTGCAACTCACCAGCAAAAGGCTGGAGTTAGAGCCGTGCTTCAAGTAGCAGAGCTCCAGCCTTGAGAGACAGAGGCAAGTGAGAACCAGAGGCCCTCCGCTCAACCGCAAGCCCTGCTATAAAAACAAGCAGGAGAAACCAAAGGGCTGGGCGCGTAGGTCGGCTCGCGCTGGAGCGCTTGCCTGGCAGGCATAAAACCCCGGGTTCTACTCCACAGAAACAGGAAAAGTCGGAAGTGGCGCTGGGGCTCAAGTGGCAGAGTGCTGGCCTTGAGCAAAAAGAAGCCAGGGACGGTGCTCAGGCCCTGAGTCCAAGCCCCAGGACTGGCCAAAAAAACAAATAAAATGTGAATTCACATAAATCTTACTCTGTGCATTAGCACCAGGTAAAACCTAAGTGCTTTGAATCACAACACAGATAAATACTCCATACGTTCACAGCACGCGTGGCCGGTGGACACACCCGTGTCCCCTGCCAGCTCCCCAGAACATTCCTCCGCACAGGGCTTGCACGCTAACCCTCAGCCCAGCGCCACCAGCCGCTGGAGTGACTCGAACACACCTCCAAGTGTGTTCCATTTTTTAAATATTTATTTTGGTCAGTTGTGGGCTGGCGCTTTACCACTTTGAGCCACAGCACCACCTCCGGTTTTCTTTTTTCTTTTTCTAGTCCTGGGCCTTGAACTCAGGGCCTGAGCACCGTCCCTGGCTTCCTTTTGCTCAAGGCCAACACTCCGCCCCTTGAGCCACAGCGCCCCTTCCCGCTTTTTCTGAGTAGTTTGTTGGACTTCCCTGCCCACTGGCTTTGAACCTGGATCCTCAGGCCTCGGCCTCCTGAGTAGCTGGGGTGGCGGGCCTGGGCCGCAGCACCCAGCAGGAACGCCTTCTTAATGATCCTGGCCACTCAGGAGGCTGAGATCTGAGGCTGGAGGTTCAAAGCCACCCCAGACAGACAAGTCTGAGAGATGCTTATTGCCACCAAAAAAAGCCAGACGTGGCGGTGTGGCGCAAGTGGTCGTGACAGCCTGGAGAGCAAACGCTCTGTGGAGCCCAGGGGCTCGGAGTTCAAGTCCCGGCTACACACGGAAAAAAAGCCTCTGAAATGCTGTAAGTGTGAGCCTGAGGGAATATCTATTCCATTTAGAGACTTCCCAAAACCGCTTGATCATATTTTTAACCAATAAAAGGAGAACCCTTACTGGGCACCAGGGGCTCGCGCCTGTCATCCTAGCTACTGAGGAGCTGAGATCTGAGGTTCGTGGTTCAAAGCCAGCCGGGGCAGGAAAGTCCACGAGACTCACCTCCAATAAACCACCAGAAAACCAGAAGTGGCGCTGTGACTCAGGGTGGCAGAGCCCTAGCCTTGAGCAGAAAAGCTCAGGGACAGCGCCCGGGCCCTGAGTTCAAGCCCCATGACCAACAACAACAAAGAGAGAAACCTCAGTATGATATATTTTAATGTCTTTAAATTCACTGAAGATAAGCCTCTCGCATTACCAACTAAGATCAAACAATTTCTAGAATATACCACGGGGGCAGCGTAATTGTTCTTCCCTGGTAGCAGCTGGAGCCTAGCACAGTTCCCGGCTGACAAGGGCTCCTCTGCCGTACCGCGAACCAGAACGTAACCCCAGGCACACCTACCACGTCCACTAATTGAGAGATGCCCAGGCCAAACTTGATTCTTATTTTGTCATTCAGCTGCTCCACAGGACGAACCCATTTTTCGTAGTCTTGAAATAAATCCTTAAACAAATTGTCTTCATGTTTCACCACAAGGGAAGGTGCTGCTAATCCTATAGAGCAAATATTGATGTTACTATAACGGCTTTCTCTTGCCTCAGTGCTCTACGTAGATCAGGCCCAGAGAGACAGGGAAAACATGTTTTCTCGCGCGTGGACATTAGATCTAGTTTATAAATACAGAGGTTAATATATACAGGCTCATGCGCACATATACCCACATAGTAACTGAAGCATGGCAGACACACAGCAAAGTTCCAATGGTGTAACGTTTTTGAGCCACAGCGCCACTTCTGTTTTTTTCTATATATGTGGTGCTGAGGAGTCGAACCCAGGGCTTCACGTACACGAGGCGAGCACTCTACCGCTAAGCCACATTCCCAAGCCCCAGTATTTCTTTTATTATTGGTCTGCTGGTAATAACTTATTTCAATGTTCAATTGAATTTAGACTCTTATTAACGCAGCTTTTAAAAAGAAATGTTCAGCTGGGCGTGGTGGCTCACACCTGCAATCCCGGCTGCTCAGGAGGCTGAGATCTGAGAATCACGGTCCAAAGCCGTCCAGGTAGGAACGTCTGTGTGACTCTTACCTCCAATAAACAAAAACAAAGCTAGCAGTGAAGGTGTGGCTCAAGCGATGAGCGCCAGCCTTGCGCGAAAAGGCAGAGAGCACAAAGCCCTGAGTTCAAGCCCCAGTGCCAGCACAGAATTTAAAAAGTACAGAGGTGGGGCTGGGAAGGTGGCCTAGTGGCAGAGCGCTCGCCTAGCATGCATGAAGCCCTGGGTTCGATTCCTCAGCACCACATACACAGAAAAAAGCCAGAGGTGGCGCTGTGGCTCAAGTGGCAGAGTGCTAGCCTTGAGCAGAAAAGCTCGGACAGTGCTCAGGCCCCGAGTTCAAGGCCCACAACCAAGAAAAAGACAAAGAAAAAGAAAAGGTATATCTTATTAAAGTTGGAAAACTAACAGATACTAGGCATTCCTGGTCTAAATAACCTCCCCTCCAGTCTCCTTGTACCTTTTTATTTTTTTAATTAGCAGGAATTGACTTTTGTTCCTTCTTTAAAAAAATCCTTACTGCCATCCTTAGCACAGCTATTTTAACAACAGCAGGATAAGGCCGTGAGCACTCGATGGCAAGAGGCAACAACGGGAGGACAGGCGGGATCTGCAGCCTGACGCGAAGCGGGCTCACGGGCCTCGTTCCACCGCGACAGCCAGGCACGATTTCCATCCTACGCCACATTGATTTTTATTTTTTTTTTTTGGCCACATTGATTTTTGCCACAGAATGATAGGATAAAGTCACACGACGGTACCTGCACTGTCTCGCTACACTTCATTTAACACCTTGTCTGACTCTCGAATGAGATGATGCCCTTGGGTGGTGCTAAATTTGTGTCTGGTCAATACTTGTCAAGAAGAGAGAGAAGAAAAGTTTAAGCATCATCAGATCAAGTAACTGCGGAGCTCGCTGTCTTGATTTGGGATCATAGATCTCTTCACAAGCCATAAATATGCTGAGGAGCCGTGGCAGGAAATTAAACACGTCCACGTAGGTGCCAGTGTCCTTGCTCAGCCACCTTCAGCGCGAGAGCCCATCGCCTATGAATAAACGAAGCGGGCGCCGGGGGCGCAGGCCTGGACTCCCGGCTACTCAGGAGGCTGAGATCTGAGGATCCCAGGTCCAAGCCCGCCGAGGTAGGAGAGTCGGCAGGATTCTTATGTCCAACGAATCATTCGAGAAGCTGCAAGTGGCGCTGTGGCTCAAGCGGCAGAGCGCTAGCCCCGAGCCCCAGAGCTCAAGGACGGCGCCCGGGCCCCGAGTCCAAGCCAGGCCTGGCCGTGTGCAAGCACGGCCAACTTCTCCTAGGAATCCCCCCTCGCTGAGAGCCAGGGGCCCCTCCGCCCCCCGTCCAGCGGGGCGCCACCTGCCCAACAGCACTTGGCAGGAAGCGGAGCGGAGGCCCACGTGGTGGCGAGCTCGCCGGAGTGGGAAAGCCAGCGGGGGCCCAGAGCCAGCACCTCCTTTGCCCCTCAGAACCCCATTCCTGGGATCAGGGAACACCTCAGAGTTCCATCCATAGCTGCTTCAAGAAACCAAACATGGGCTGGGGATGTGGCCTAGTGGTAGAGTGCTCGCCCCGTATACATGAAGCCCTAGGCTCGATTCCCCAGCACCACATATACAGAAAACGGCCAGAAGTGGCGCTGTGGCTCAAGTGGCAGAGTGCTAGCCTTGAGCAAAAAGAAGCCAGGGACAGCGCTCAGGCCCCGAGTTCAAGGCCCAGGACTGGCAAAAAAAAAAAAAAAAAACAACCTCAAACAATTTCACAAAGAAGACTCACACGCGAGCTCACGGAGCACACCGAGCATTGTGAGGAAATCAGGGTATTGTTGGTCTCAAAATAAACTACGTGAAAAAGTTTAAGGACATACAAAAAGCTGGCCAACAGGCACTGGTGCCCACGCCTGTCATCCCAGCCGCTCAGGAGGCTGAGATCTGAGGGTCACGGTTCAAAGCCAGCCCGGGCAGCAAAGTCCAGGAGACGCTTATCTTCAGTGAACCCCCAGAAAATTGGAAGTGGCGCGGTGGCTCAAAGTGGTAGAGCACCAGCCTTGAGGGAAAGAGCTCAGGGACAGCGCCCAGGCCCGGAGTTCAAGCCCCATGTCTGGAAAAAAGAAAAAACAAAGCTGACCACAGTGAAGCCAAGGGCCTGTTTGTGTGCATTTCTACTAGCATCTGGAAGAAAACAAGCTTAAAAGATTTCTTGCATCTCTTGTTTGCAATGAAGTATTTTATTTTCCTTTCAGTAAAGAACTCAGCCACTCCATGTATTAAAAATGCCAAGTGTCACACAGCAAAGATATAGAACCAACTCATGACTATCTGATTTCCATAAATCACTGTTCCAATCACTGGTAAGTCAGTTGAAACGACTTATCTTAGGCCAGATTGCCTTCTGGGCCTCTTTCCACAGCTCCATGACCTTCCAGCAGCAAAATAGGTATAAATTTTGGCTGACAAGCCAAAGATTCTTCTTTTGCCTGGGAACTGGCTCAGGCCTGTAATCCTAGCTGCTCAGGAGGCTGAAATCTGAGGACCAAGGCACGAAGCCTGCAGGAAAGCCCATCAGATTCCTTGCTCCAGTCAACCAGCAAGAAAGCCAGGAGTGGACCTGCACCAAGTCACAGAGTGCCGCCCTTGTGCAAAAAAGCCAAGTGAGAGCACAAGACCCTGAGTTAAAAAGAAAGAGAGAATGTAAACCAAGTTCACATCTGTAATCCAGCTTTAGGGCAGCTGCAACGGAACTTCAGTTTAATGTGAGTTCAAGGTCACCCTGTGCTACATAGTGAAATCTTGTCCCATAAAAACAAAAAAAGAATCCAAGATGAATATGAAAACAATGAAATGTAAACAGAATGTGATTATTGAAAGGATGTGAAATTGTGTGTGTGTGTGTGTGTGTGTGTGCGTGTGTGTGCTGGGGCTTAAACTCAGGGCCATAAGCTCTTGCATGTGTTTTTCTCCAAGGTTGGGGCTCTACTTCTTCCGGTGTTCTGGTGGTTCACTGGAGATGAGAGTCTCACGGACCTTCCTGCCGGGGATGGCTTCCAACCTCATTCCTCAGACCTCACACATAGCTGGGGCTACAGGCATGAGCCTCCAGGCCAGGCACCCTTCCATTGTGACGGGAGAGAAGTAAGGAGTCAGCCAGACCGATTCACCTGCCTGAAGAAACACAGCCAGCGCGTAGTGCTGCCCCACTAATGCCACCCACACTCAAGATGTATGCAAAAGCAAACTCCTAGTTAGGAGCAGTTGCGCAATGAGATCACCTATTCCGCATCGTTCTTTTTCAGTACCGTTGCTTATTAAAGCACACGGGAAGGCTGCGGCGGATCACGGCCACTCCACAGGCTGAGATCAAAGGATCATGGTTCAAAGCCAGCCTAGGCAGATACATCTGAGAGACTCTTACATGAAATTAACCAGCCCAAAGCCGGAAGTGGAGCTGTGGCTCAAATGGAAGAGCACCAGCCTTGAGTGAAAGAGCTCAGGGAGGCCGTCCAGGCCTCGAGTCCAAGCCCCACGACCAGCATGGAAAGAAAAATCAAAGCATAAGCAGTGTGAGAAGCACAGTCCTGGCCCGGTGCCGGCGGCTGTGCCTGTGATCCGCCTTACGACGGAAGCAGGCCGAGAGGACCCTGCTCAAGACCAGCCTGGGCAGTCCTTGCGACTCCATCTCCAGCACCACCAGCAAAAGGCGGGGCCGGAGGCACGACTGGAGCGGCCGCGTGCCAGCCTAGCTATGGGGAGGGAGGCCTGAACTCAAACCTCACAGTCCTGCCAGAGACAAAAGAAAAGAACAAGAAAAGAGAATGACAGTTCTTCCCCTGCTCATACAGGACAAGGAAAGACGTGGTGCAAAGAACCGAAGCACTGGCGGCTGGCACCTGTGGCCCCAGCTACTCCAGACCCGGGGACTGAGGTCCAAAGCCGGCCGGGCAGAGCCGTCCTCCTAAGGCTCTTAGCTCCAGCACACTTGTCAGCAAAAGCCAGACGGGGCGCCCCGGCCTTGAGCACCCCAGCGGGCGCGCGGGGGCGGCGCCCGGGCCCTGGGCTCAAGCTCCACCCTTAAAAACAACAACCACATAACAGTACTGAGTGTGGTTCTCCTACGAGGAGGGGCCACGCGCGGAGGCCGGAAGGCACCGGACGTGGCTCCCGGGAGGTCAGCGCCTTAGCCCACCGAAGGCCCGGCGGGGGCAGGTTACGTCGGGGCCCCGGTGGCCCCCGTGCGTGCGGTCCCGGCTGCGCAGGAGGCTGAGGGCTCAGGACCCGGGTTCAAAGCCCGCCCGCCCGCACGGGGAGGGCCACAGGGCCCAGGAGGCTCCCGTCTCCCCCGCATCTGCCCAAGGGCGCAGGCGGAGCGGAGGCTCAAGGGCTGCGGGGAAGCCCGGGACGAGGCCCGCACCCCAGCACCCGCCACGGAGGAGCCGCCCTTCCCACAGGCTGGGGCTGTGAGCCGCCCCGCGGCCCGCTCCTCAGCCCGGTGGATGACCCTCGACGCCGGGCCCGGGGAAGCGGCCGGGGGGAGGGGGGGCTGCGGGGGGGGGGGAAGCGGCCGGGGGGGGGGGGGGGCTGCGGGGCGGCCGGGGAAGCGGCGGGGAGGCCGATGCGGGGGGGGCGGGTAAGCGGCCCGCGTGGGGGCTGCGGGGGGGGAGTGGGGTTCACGGCAGCCGGGCCGGGCGCGCGGGGCGGGGCGGGGCCCGGGGCCCGGGTTTGCAGTCAGCCCGGCGGGCGCGGGCGGGGGACTCGGGCCCCGCTCACCTCCACAAAGCCCGCCCGCGTGGAGCTCGGGGCGCCCGGCGAGCCGCTCGGCCGCGAACCTCCGCCCCTCCGCCGGAGCGCCTGGGAGTCGGGCGTCCACCCGGGAGGGCGGCCCGTCCGGGGCGGCGCCCGGCGGGGACCAGCGGTGCCCGGTGCCCGGCCGCGCGGGGGCGGGGAGCAGGGGCGCCCGGGGGATGGGGCGGCCGCAGCCTCGCCTGCCGAGGGGGAACCCTGCACCCCAGGGCCCGCCGGCCAAGGGGGGACCGGAGGAGCGGGGACCTCGTGCGTCCCCAGAAAGAGGTGCGGGGAATCCACGCAAACTGCGGAGGAGCGTGCCCGCCCCGCGCCCGCCCCGCACCTGTCCGGCCCACCGGGACCTGGCCCCCCCCCCGCCCGCCCCGCGCCCGCCCCGCACCCGTCCGGCCCACCGGGACCTGGCCCCCCCCCGCCCGCCCCGCGCCCGCCCCACCGGGACCTGCGCCCGCCCCGCACCCGTCCGGCCCACCGGGACCTGCGCCCCCCCGCGCCCGCCCCACCGGGACGCGCGCCCGACTCACCGGGACCCGCGCCCGCCCCATGCCCGCCCGCCCGGCCTCCCGAGCCCGCCGCCCCGGCTCACCTCCCGGGCCGAGACCCGCTCCCGCCGCGCCCCGCAGCCCGGAGAGCAGCTGAAGCAGGAGGAGGAGGAGGCGGAGCGCGCGGCGCCCGGGCCCCCGCGCCGCCATCGCCCGGCCCGCGCGGGAACGCCGACCCGGAGACCGCACCCGACGGACCCCGCCGGCTCGCCCCGGCCCCGAGCGGCCCGCAGCCCCGCGCCTCCCCGCCCCCGCCGCGCCTCCCCGCCCCAGGCGGGCGGGCGGGACCGGGGGAGGAGACGGACACGGCCCCGCCCACCCGCGGGCCACGCCCGCGCCGCTTCCGGCCACGCCTCGGATTCCGTCCCGCTGATCTGGACCCACCCGGCCCCGCCCCGATGCTCCCGGCCCCGCCCGCCCCAGCCCTGGCCCCGCCCCACTGCTGGCCACGCCTCCACCGCCTGCCCGGTCTCCCGGCTCTCCTCAGCTCTCTCGGCCTCTACCACGAGGGCCCGCCCCTCAGGCCCCGCCCATTCCCTCAGGCCCCGCCCCTGACCCAATCCGGTGAAGCCCGGCCCCGCCCATCCCTCAGGCCCCGCCCCTGACCCAATCCGGTGAAGCCCGGGCCCCGCCCATCCCTCAGGCCCCGCCCCCAGGGCCCCTCTCCCAGGGACGCGGCCCGCCGCGGGTACCGAGTGAGCCCCCCATCTTCATCTGCACCCGCGAGGCGACTCCCCCCGCGGGGCCGGCTCCTCCGGCCTTCACACGGGGTGGGGCCTGGAGCCGCGCCCGCCCCGTCCGTCATCCCGGCTCCCGGGAGGCTGAGCGCGGAGGACCGCGGTTCAAAGCCGGCCCCCCCGCCCGGGAGACCCCGCGAAGGGGCTCCCCGCTCCACGGAGCCGCTCAGGGGCGGGGCGGGGCGGGGCGGGGGGTGCGGCGCCGGCCTCGAGTGCCACGGAAGCCCATGGGGACGGCGCCCAGGCCCCGAGTGCCCGCGCGCGCGCACACACGCGCACACACGCACGCACACGCGCACACGAGGTGGACCCAGGTCAGTGGACCCAGCGGGGCGGCCGTGGGCGCAGGTCCGACGCTCGTCCACGACGCCCTCCGTGGGCCGGGTGGGCGGGGCCCCGAGCGAGCACGGCGCATGCGCGGGCACGGCGCTCCCCCAGACGGAAGCTGCGGGCTGGCGTGGGGGCCCCGGTCCCCCCCGGGCCTGCCCGTGACCCTTCGCGCGGGGCCGCCACGGACGGCGCCGGCGTGGACGCCGCGGGGGTTCACCGCGACCGGGAGCTCCGCCCCGCGGTGCCCGTGCACACGCGCGAATCTCCACAGCACGGCTCCTTTCAGACCCCTCCCCTCGCACTGCCCGCGCAGCCGGAAGAGGGAGGCCGGTGAGGCGGGCGTGTGCCCGCCGGGCTCGGGGAGGCGCTCGCGGGAGTCATCCCGTTCCCGCGGAGAGGGCAGGCCGCAGCGGGCGCCGCACACCCCAGCCCGAGTGTGAGGGTGGGGTCAAGGGTCAGCCGGAGCTGTGGCCCGGGGTTCACAGCCAGCCGGGACAGGAAGGTCCGGGAGACCCTTCGCTCCAGGGAATGGCGGTGGAAGAGGCCAGGACGGCGCCGGGCCCGGGGTTCGGGCCCCCCGCCCCACACAGAGCCGGTGCTGTGTCCGGTGAACAACCGCCCACGGCGGAGCGGGGGGAAGACGGCAGCCGCCCCGCACCGCCCGAGCCACGGGAACCGCGCTCGCTGGCGCGGAGGACACGGAGGACACGCACCGAGCCGGCGCGGGAGACGCGCACCGAGCCAGCGCCGGGGACGCGCACCGAGCCAGCGCCGGGGACGCGCACCGAGCCAGAGCCGGGGACGCGCACCGAGCCAGAGCCGGGGACACGAGGACACGCACCGAGCCGGAGCCGGGGACGCGCACCGAGCCAGAGCCGGGGACACGAGGACACGCACCGAGCCGGAGCCGGGGACGCGCACCGAGCCAGAGCCGAGGACGCGCACCGAGCCAGAGCCGGGGACACGCACCGAGCCAGAGCCGGGGACACGAGGACACGCACCAAGCCGGAGCCGGGGACGCGCACCGAGCCAGAGCCGGGGACACGCACCGAGCCAGAGCCGGGGACACGAGGACACGCACCGAGCCGGAGCCGGGGACGCGCACCGAGCCAGAGCCGGGGGACACGCACCGAGCCAGCGCCGGGGACGCGCACCGAGCCAGAGCCGGGGACACGAGGACACGCACCGAGCCAGAGCCGGGGACGCGCACCGAGCCAGAGCCGGGGACGCGCACCGAGCCAGAGCCGGGGACACGAGGACACGCACCGAGCCGGAGCCGGGGACGCGCACCGAGCCAGAGCCGGGGACGCGCACCGAGCCAGAGCCGGGGACACGCACCGAGCCAGCGCGGGGGACGCGCACCGAGCCAGAGCCGGGGACGCGCACCGAGCCAGAGCCGGGGACACGAGACACGCACCGAGCCGGAGCCGGGGACGCGCACCGAGCCAGAGCCGGGGACGCGCACCGAGCCAGAGCCGGGGACGCGAGGACACGCACCGAGCCGGAGCCGGGGACGCGCACCGAGCCAGAGCCGGGGACGCGCACCGAGCCAGCGCCGGGGACGCGCACCGAGCCAGCGCGGGGGACGCGCACCGAGCCAGAGCCGGGGACACGAGGACACGCACCGAGCCAGAGCCGGGGACACGAGGACACGCACCGAGCCAGAGCCGGGACACGAGGACACGCACCGAGCCAGCGCCGGGGACACGCACCGAGCCAGAGCCGGGGACACGAGGACACGCACCGAGCCAGCGCCGGGGACGCGCACCGAGCCAGCGCCGGGGACGCGCACCGAGCCAGCGCGGGGGACGCGCACCGAGCCAGCGCGGGGGACGCGCACCGAGCCAGAGCCGGGGACACGCACCGAGCCAGCGCGGGGGACGCGCACCGAGCCAGAGCCGGGGACACGCACCGAGCCAGCCAAAGTGCGGGGTGCGGGCGGGCGGCCTCTGGTTCCCTAGAGAGATTCGCCAACTGTCCCCTCCTTCCCTCCCCCCCTCTCTCCCTCCCCCCCTCCCTCCCCCCCTCCCTCCCTCCCTCCCTCCCTCCCTCCCTGTCCTGTGGTCTGTTCGCTGCGTACTGGAGTTTGATCTCCAGGCCTGAGCGCGCTCTTCGCTTTCCGCTCGAGGCTGGTGCCGGTCCGCGTGAGCCACGCCCATCCGCGTGAGCCACGCCCACCCGCGTGAGTCACGCCCACCCGCGTGAGCCACGCCCACCCGCGTGAGCCACGCCCTCGAGGCTGGTGCTCCTCCCCGGTGAGCCACGCCCATCCCCGTGAGCCACGCCCACCCGCGTGAGCCACGCCCACCCGCGCGAGCCACGCCCTCGAGGCTGGTGCTCATCCTGGTGAGCCACGCCCTCGAGGCTGGTGCTCATCCTGGTGAGCCACGCCCTCGAAGCTGGCGCTCATCCCCCGTGAGCCACGCCCTCGAGGCTGGTGCCCATCCCCCGTGAGCCACGCCCTCGAGGCTGCTGCTCCTCCCCCGTGAGCCACGCCCTCGAGGCTGGCGCCCATCCCCCGTGAGCCACGCCCTCGAGGCTGGCGCCCATCCTGGTGAGCCACGCCCATCCGCGTGAGCCACGCCCTCGAGGCTAGCGCCCATCCCCCGTGAGCCACGCCCTCGAGGCTGGCGCCCATCCCCCGTGAGCCACGCCCTCGAGGCTGGCGCCCATCCCCCGTGAGCCACGCCCATCCGCGTGAGCCACGCCCTCGAGGCTAGCGCCCATCCCCCGTGAGCCACGCCCTCGAGGCTGGCGCCCATCCCCCGTGAGCCACGCCCTCGAGGCTGGCGCCCATCCCCCGTGAGCCACGCCCATCCGCGTGAGCCACGCCCTCGAGGCTGGCGCCCATCCCCCGTGAGCCACGCCCTCGAGGCTGGTGCCCATCCTGGTGAGCCACGCCCTCGCGCGGGTCGTCTCGGTGGGATCTCCAAGGCTTCCCTGCCCCAGCGGCCGTCGAGCGCCAGCCTCACACCTGGGTTGCCTCGGGAGCCTGGAGGACGCGGCCGAGCCCCGCACGCGGCGGGTGAATGGTTCCTAACGATCCCATCGGCCCTCGCGGGCCAGGCGCACGCAGGAGGCTGAGACCTGAGCATCGGGGTTCAAAGCCGGCCTGGGCAGGAGCGTCAGCCCGCCACAAGCCCAGAGTGGAGCTGCGGCTCAAGCGTGCTAGCCGAGACTGAGGACCTGAGTTCGAGCCCCAGTACACACACACACTCACTCACACACTCACACCAGCCCCGCCTGCGTCCTGCGCCGTCCTCCTCCACGGCCCCGCTCCCTGGCACGGAGGCAGCAGCTGCGTGTGCCTCGCCCATGGGGCGAAGACCTGGCTGGTGACACAGACCAAGGGCGTGAGTGCTCTGCAGAGCTAGCCAGTATGGCGTGCGTAGCAGCCGCTCTCTGGTATGAGTGTGTGTGTGTGTGTGTGTGTGTGTGTGTTGGTACTGGTCCTTGGACTCAGGGCCTGAGCACTGTCCCTGGCTTCTTTTTGCTCAAGGCTAGCACTCCGCCACTTGAGCCACAGCGCCCCTTCTGGCCATTTTCTATCTATGTGGTGCTGGGGAATCGAACCCAGGGCTTCGTGTCCACGAGGCGAGCACTCTACCACGAGGCCGCGTTCCCTGCCCTCTGATGGCTTTTATACTTCTGAAAGCCCAAGGGAAAAGTGGGGGGTGCCCTGGAATTGAGCCAGGGAGCAAGGGAGGGAGAGGAGGAGCTAGAAGAACAAGAAGTCGGAATTTAAAATAAAGGCGGGTGCTGCGGCGTGGGCGGGCTCTTATGGACGCTGTTGCCGGCTTTTCTTTTCTCTAACGGGGTCAAGCTGAGCTAAATCCAGAGCTAGCAGCCGCTTTAAGGCTCGCATTCATCACTGGTGTTGCGGTTTGGTGACAGATTCCGCTGTGAGCCTTTAACTGCGGAGTTAATTAAAGATAAAAATGGATGCTACTGCTGGGCACCAGTGGCTCTCGCCTGTCATCCTTGCCAATCAGAGGGCTGAGGTCTGAGGACGGCGGTTCAAAGCCAGCCCGGGCAGGAGAGCCTGTGAGACGCTCATCTCCAGTGAACCACCAGGAAACTGGAAGTGGCGCTGTGGCTCAACGTGGCAGAGCGCCCGGCCTTGGCCAAAAATGCTCAGGACAGCGCCCAGGCCCTGGGTTCAAACCCCACAAGCAGAAAGAAAGCCAGGAGTGGAGCTGTGGCCCAGGTCTTGAGTTCAAGCTCTAGTTCCAAGACCAACGTGAAAAAAAAGGATGCCCTTGGTTTTACTGTTGAAATCAAATGATTTTTTTTTTTGCAGATACAAGAAGGGAAAACAAGCTATTGATAAGGTATTGAACTTTAATTTTCAGAAGAATTTCTTTAAAAGGAAAGGCCCCTTGTCAAAGATCTACTTCACTGGCTGTCATGAAAATGTGAACGTACAGACATTTTAGTAGAGCTTTGGGAAAGGGAATTAACTGGCCTGCGCTATTTTTATCAGATAGAAATAACTAAATAGTAGCGCATGAGCTCAGATATAAATTTGTGAGCCTTATGCAGGATGCGCTGTGCTGGTATAATTTAATGATGCCTCTGGCCCAGTCACTCACAAAAAAAAATTAGTAAGGAACTCAGCTACAAAAGAATAAATTATATTGTATCCCTGACAAATAGCTCTTGTGAAGCCAAAAAAGAAAAATGAAGAGGGGCTGGGAATGTGCTTAGCGGTAAAGTGTTCGCTTTGTATACATGAAGCCCTGGGTTCGATTCCTTGGCACCACATACACAGAAAAAGCCAGAAGTGGCGCTGTGGCTCAAGTGGCAGAGTGCTAGCCTTGAGCAAGAAGAAGCCAGGGACAGTGCTCAGGCCCTGAGTCCAAGGCCCAGGAACTGGCAAAAAACAAAACAAATTTGAAAAAAAAAAGAAAAAATTAAGAGATATTGCACCCGGCACGGGAGGCTCCCGCCTGCCATCCTAGCTACTCGGGAGACTGAGATCTGAGCGTCCTGGTTTAACGCCCAAAAAGTCTGGGAGACCCTCATCTCCAATGAACCACCAAAAAGAAAGGAGGTGGCGCTGTGGCTCAAGGGGTAGAGCACCAGCCTGGAGCAGAGGAAGCTAAGAGACAGAGTTCAAGTCACACACACACACACACACACACACACACACCAAATATCATTTCCACCGTCAGAAGGTGCAATATAATATCCCTTGTCCTATGAATGTGGACCGTTTTACTTTGTGCCAGTAACTGGACTTGAACTCAGGGCCTTCACTCTTCCTTGGCCCATCTGGGGCTTGGACTCAGGGCCTGAGCACTGTCCCTGGCTTCTTTTTGCTCAAGGCTAGCACTCTGCCACTTGAGCCACAGCGCCACTTCCAGCTTTTCTGTGTGTGTGTGGTGCTGGGGAATCGAACCCCGGGCTTCCTGCCTGCGAGGCAAACACTCTTGCCACTAGGCCATATCCCAGCCCCCATCTCCTGGGGCTTGAACTCAGGGCCTGAGCACGGTCCCTGGCTTCTCTTTGCTCAAGGCTAGCACTCTGCCACCTGAGCCACAGCGCCACTTCCGGCTTTTTCTGCGTGTGTGTGGTGCTGGGAGTCGAACCCCGGGCTTCCTGCCTGCGAGGCGAGCGCTCCGCCACTGGGCCACCTTCCCAGTCCTCAGGGGACTCACCTCTAATGAAGCACCCCCAAGTGCTGGAAGTGGCGCTGGGGCTCAATGCTGAGTTCAAGCCCCCACCACCAACCAAAGTTAATTAAATTTTTGCTCCACATCTGACTCCTAAGTGCAGGGGTGACGGGGTCGGGGCAGATGGGGCCCCGTGGGGCGGCCTCCCCGCTCGGCGTCGAGGGCGACGCCCCTTCTCCCCTTTGCCGCTCTGCTCAGCCTCGCTCCCTAAGTCGCACCGCAGTGGCCGCCTCACCGGAGGCCGGGAGGGCGCCCCGGCGGCGCAGGGCTCTCCGGGGTGACGGCGGCGCCATCGCTCCTCACCTCACTCTGAGCCACCGGCCAGGATCGGGTTCAGGCGTTAACCCCCCCAGGAGGCTGAGCGGTCGAGAGCACAGCGGCCGCCGCCCCGGCCGTCCAGGCTGCGAGACTCTCACCCCAATGACCCACCCCGAGACGGGGGGCGGGGGGGCTCAAGCGGTGGAGCGTCAGTCCCCCAAGTCCCAGTCCCAGAACCCCGCCCCGCAAAACAAAGGAGCCGGAGGCGGGGCGCTGGGGCCGCGCCCGTGATCTGGGGGCTGAGGTTCAAAGCCGGCCCGGGCGGGAACGGCCGTGGGGCTCAGCTCCAGCGCGGACACCAGAAGTGGCGCCGTGGCCCAAGTGGTGGAGCGCCAGCCCGGAGCACCGGGAGGCTCCGGGACAGCGCCCGGGCCCCGAGTTCAAGCCCCACAACCGACAAAAAAAACAAGTTGGTGTGTCGGTGGCACGCGCACCGTGCAGAGCCGCGTGGACGGCCGGAGCCCCTTCCCTTCCCGGCTCCTCCCCGCCCGCCACGGCCCAGGCCCCGCCCGCCCTCCCAGACCTTCCCGCCCAGGCGGGCTTGAACCGCCGTCCTCAGCCTCCCAAGCACCTGGAGCGACAGGTGTGAGCAATCGCACGTGGACAAGGAGTTCATCTCCTGTACCCCCCGAGTGTGGACAAGGAGTTCATGTCCTGTACCCCCCCGAGTGTGGAAGGAGTTCATGTCCTGTACCCCCCCGAGTGTGGAAGGAGTTCATGTCCTGTACCCCCCGAGTGTGGAAGGAGTTCATGTCCTGTACCCCCCGAGTGTGGAAGGAGTTCATGTCCTGTACCCCCCCGAGTGTGGAAGGAGTTCATCGTCTCCTGTACCCCCCCCCGAGTGTGGAAGGAGTTCATTATCTCCTGTACCCCCCCGAGTGTGGAAGGAGTTCATGTCCTGGACCCCCCGAGTGTGGAAGGAGTTCATGTCCTGTACCCCCCGAGTGTGGAAGGAGTTCATGTCCTGTACCCCCCGAGTGTGGAAGGAGTTCATGTCCTGTCTTTGTGAGCCCTTGGAGGGCCAGGACGAGTGATCCCAGCGCACTGGAAACGCCTTTTCCTTTACAGCTCGTTTCTAAACGCGTGGCTTCAAGTTCACCAGAAGGAAACCATCTCAAGGCTTTGAGTGTGTGAATGTGTGTGTGCACGCGTGTGTGCGCATGCGCAAGCCCCCCAGTCCTGGGCCTTGGACTCAGGGCCTGAGCACGGTCCCTGGCTTCCTTTTTGCTCAAGGCTCTAGCACTCTGCCACTTGAGCCACAGCGCCCCCTCTGGCTATTTTCTGTCTATGTGGTGGTTGGGGACTCGAACCCAGGGCCTCATGGACGGGAGGCGAGCGCTCCGCCACTTGGCCACGCTCCCGGCCCCTGGGCTCGTGGGCTCGAGGCCGCCCCCGACCACTGGAGCCACGGCACCAGCGCGGGCTTCTGTGCTGAGGGAGACGGAGCCTCACTTTCCCGCCCCAGCTGGCTTCCCGCGGTGATGCCCCCCCACTTCCCTCCCTCGCCCCCCCGCCCCCCCGGCCCCCCAGCCGCTGGAGGCCGCGCGCGACCCCGCACAGGATTCCTGTTAGCGCGCCAGCCCGGCCGGTGGTTGGAGGCGGGCGGCGGAGGAGTCAGCGGGAATTGGGGGCCCCTCCGCCCCCGCCCCACTTCAGGGGGTAACCGGACTGAAGGGGGGTCATTAGGACGCACCACCCGTCCTTACGAGAGCGGACAGAGCCTGGCTGGGGACGGGGGCGGGGGGAGGCCCCCCCCACAGAGGCTCTGCACCCCGCGAGCACGCCCCGCGCGGACCCCGCACGGACCCCCGGGACACCCCGCGAGCACGCCCCGCACAGACCCCCGGGACACCCCGCGAGCACGCCCCGCGCGGACCCCGCACGGACCCCCGGGACACCCCGCGAGCACGCCCCGCACAGACCCCCGGGACACCCCGCGAGCACGCCCCGCGCGGACCCCGCACGGACCCCCGGGGACACCCCGCGAGCACGCCCCGCGCGGACCCCGCACAGACCCCCCCGGACACCCCGCGAGCACGCCCCGCGCGGACCCCGCACAGACCCCCCGGACACCCCGCGAGCACGCCCCGCGCGGACCCCGCACAGACCCCCGGGACACCCCGCGAGCACGCCCCGCGCGGACCCCGCACAGACCCCCCGGACACCCCCGCGAGCACGCCCCGCGCGGACCCCGCACAGACCCCCCGGACACCCCGCCAATGCCAGTTGTCCCCGGAGCACACGCGTGTCCGAGCTGTGCCTGGGAGCGCGCCCCTCAGAGGGCGAGGCCCGCGGGGCGGCTGGGGTGAGGCCCTCAGGGAGCCCCGCCCGCCCCCCCCCCCCCCCCCCCCCCGCAGTGTGTGATTCTTAGAGACCAGGACGACCGAGGCGGCGGCGCAGCAGCTGTGGCTCCTCCCGACCCCGCGCGCACTGCGCATGCGCGGCTCCGCCTCCTCAGCTGCGGCGGCAGGCTGCCACCCCGGCTCCTCCCGACCCCGCGCGCAGTGCGCATGCGCGGCTCCGCCTCCTCAGCTGCGTCGGCAGGCTGCCACCCTGGCTCCTCCCGACCCCACGCGCAGTGCGCATGCGCGGCCCCGCCTCCTCAGCTGCGGCGGCAGGAGGCCACC
>NC_063180.1:45536839-45591804 GCF_023159225.1 Perognathus longimembris pacificus
GAGGTCGCCGCCCTGGCCCCTGCTCAGGCCTCCTCCCTCCCTCCCTGTGGGGCCAGCATGGTGGGGAGGGAGCCGGCCTGCCCTGGGGTGGGGGACACCTGGCCCCGCCCATCGGACCGAGCCCCGCCCACCCCGCCAGGGTCCGCCCACCACGCCGGGCCCCGCCCCTCCCCACCGAGCCCCCCTCCGATGGGCGGGGCCCAGGAGGCCTAGGTTTCCGGGCGGGCGGGACACGAGGCCCCGCCTGGGTGGGCGTGTCCAGGGGCGTGGCCGCCGTGTGGGCGTGGCTCTCCGCCCGCAGCGCGCGGATCGGCGCGGTCCCCGTGCCCGCCGGCCGCAGGACCGGGACCCGCGCGCTCTCCGGCCGCCCCGCCCGCCCCCCCCCCCGCCCCGGCGCCTCGGGGGTCGGGCCGCCCGCCCCCCCAGCCCGCGGCGCGCCGTCTCCCGGCCCCACCGCCATGAGGAGCTCGCGGCCCCTGCTCGCGCTCCCCCTGCTCGCCCTCTGCGGGCGCGGTGAGTTCTTCTCGGGGGTGGGATGGATGGATGGGGGGCTGGGCGGCCCCGAGGGGGGACGCGGGCGGGGAGCCAGGCTCGGGTGGGGGTCACCGCTCCTCCCGGGGGGGGGCGAGTGCTCCTGGGATGGTCAGCGGGCTGGGGGACCCCAGGCCCGGGGTCTCACAGGGCCGAGTCGCTTCCTCCCCGCACCCCAGAGGTGGCTGCCCCACCTGGGAGCAGCTCTGACCTAGAGAGACTTCGAGAGAGGTCACCCCAAGTTCCACCCCAGGGGACCCTCGCCCGGGGGCGCGGCTGGCCAGGGGGCCGGCTCCTCCCGGAGGGGCCCCCGCCCCGGCCCGCCCAGCTGCCCCCCTCAGCCCTCGCTGGGGCAGGAGCCCAGAGCTGGAGAGGAAGGGGACTCCCCCCGCCCAGCCCTCAAAGCCCGGCATCTGCGGCTCACACCCGCCCCTTACCGTAGCCGCTCCAAAGACCGCGACCTGGAGGCCATGGACCCAAGCCAGCCCCAGACTCTGCGCTCCAATTAACCACCCAGTAGCCAGAAGTGGAGGGGTGACTCAAGCCGTAGAGCATCCGATTTGAGCAAACACACACACACACACACAATGCAAGGATAGTACCCAGGCCCCGAGTTCAAGCCCCAAGACCTACACACGCACACACGCACACACACACACAGGAACATAAACAAAAAGAAAACCATACGTCCCGCCTGAGATCCAGAGCACTTCCAGCTCGACTCCGGCCAGACTGGGCCCCTGGGCCCCGAGAGCCTGAGGGACCACAGCCTGTGTCCCCCCGGGACGGAGCCCCTGCTTGGAGAGGCGCTGGGCTGGGAACGGCCGTGCACAGAGCCTGGGGACGTGGAGTCCTTCCTAAGTGTGACGTGTGTGCTCGCCTGCACTCTGGCCTTGGACCACCCAGAGTGTCCCCAGGCCATTCCTTTGCCCTCTCTGGGCCTCAGTCTCCCTCACTGTTCCATGGAGCTGCTCTGCACGGCCGGCCCTCTGCGGCCAGCCCCTGGTGTGCATGGCACAGTTCCGAGTGTGCCCCCCTGGGCAGGTGGCATCCGTGGCTCACACCCCGGGCAGCGCCCTGACCCAGGGCCCGGGCCCTGCCGGGCATCTGTTTATACGCAAAGCGATGGTTCGCACCTCCGAGTGGAGACGCAGGGGTGGTGTACGATGAGCTCATGGGAGAGATGCCACCTCGGCTTAAAAATTCCACGGCTGCCGTGTGTGTGTGCACGCACGCGCACACGCGCCCTGGGGCTTGAACTCAAGGCCTGGGTGCTGTTACGAGCTCTTTGACTCGAGGCCAGCGCCCTGCCATTTCGCCTTTCTTGGGTCGAGCGGGGCTCCTGGGATGGCAGCCCCCGAGGAGCCAGGATGACAGGCAGGACCCGCCGGTGCCGGCCACAGCTGCCTTTTAACTAACACACATCTCAATGCCCTTCCTAAGCTACGGATACACACACACACACGCGTGTGCGCGATGGTCTTCACCTTGCGAGTGCCCACTTGCCAATATGATTCTGTAGTGTATTCCAAAATAATGAATGGCTATATCTCTCCGGTGTGTGTGTGTGTGTGTGTGTGTGTGTGTGTGTGTCTGAGGAAGGACATGTGGGAAGTGTGTTTCCTGAACGGCAGCTGCAAAGCCGGTGCATGCTGGTCGTAGGGCTTGAACTCAGGGCCTGAGCTCCGTCCTTTAGCCTTTCCTGCTCACGGGTGGCGCTCTAGCGTTTGAGCCACAGCTCCACTCTGGGGGTTCTGCCGGTGGTTTGGAGGTGAGCGGCTTTCCTGCCCGGGCTGCCTTCAGCCTCAGCCCAGGATTATAGGTGTGAGCCGCCAGCACCCAGCTGTCTTTTCATGTTTAGATCAGAATCCTCATTCAGAACACACGCACGCGCGCACACACACACGCACACACGCGCAGCGGCTTGGAATCGCAGCTAGGGCTGCCTCTCGGCTGGTTAACGTCTGTCTTCCCTGGCCCGGAGCCGGGGCCACCCCCCCCCAGGACCTCCCTCCCCCCCGGGGGCCTCCCCCAGAAGAGCCACCGGCTCAGCGCTGACCCTGCCCGGGCCTGGGCCTGGGCTGCAGATGGCACACGCCTCCACAGGGCTGTCCTGGGGACCCTCTCCACCTTTGGGGGAGTCCGGGCGTGCGCCCCCCCCGTTACTCCCATTCCCCTGGACCCCCCAGTTATGGCCTCCACCGGGCAGTCTCCTTAAGGGGGGCTCGGGAGCCGAGAGGTGTGGCTCAGGTGGTAGCGCACCCGGCCCACGAGTCCACGGCCCAGACGGACGGAGGCCCGGGCGGGAGGCCCCGGGGGGGAGGCCGGCCTCCCCCGACACGCCGCCCGGAACCGACTCAGGCCCGGGCCGCGGATGCCCTCGTCCTCCTCAGCTCCGCTGCCCACTTAGAAGGGAAAGGCGAAATGGGGTTCTGGGGCCTCGGACGGCGGGGACCCGGGTGAGCTGACTTCCTGGCAGGCAGGAGGGGCGACCCCGAAGGCAGTGAGTTCATGCGGGGGGGGGCCTCAGAGCCAGACCATGGCCCCCGGAGCCCCGCGGGGCGGGGTGCGGGGTCCGCCTCCCCCTCCCGTGGGCGGCCGGGGCGCGGGGTCCGCTCCCCCTCCCCATGGGCGGCCGGGGCGCGGGGTCCGCTCCCCCTCCCCGTGGACGGCCGGGGCGCGGGGTCCCCCTCCCCATGGCGGCCGAGGCGCGGGGCCCGCCTCCCCCTCCCCGTGGGCAGCCGGGGGCGCGGGGGTCCCCCTCCCCATGGGCGGCCGAGGCGCGGGGCCCGCCTCCCCCTCCCCGTGGGCAGCCGGGGCGCGGGGTCCCCCTCCCCGTGGGCGGCCGGGGCGCGGGGTCCGCCTCCCCCTCCCCGTGGGCAGCCGGGGCGCGGGGTCCCCCTCCCCATGGCGGCCGAGGCGCGGGGCCCGCCTCCCCCTCCCCGTGGGCAGCCGGGGCGCGGGGTCCCCCTCCCCGTGGGCGGCCGGGGCGCGGGGTCCGCCTCCCCCTCCCCGTGGGCGGCCGGGGGCACGGGGTCCGCCTCCCCCTCCCCATGGCGGCCGGGGCTCGGGGTCCGCCTCCCCCTCCCCATGGGCGGCCAGGGCGCGGGGTCCGCCTCCCCCGCGGTGGTCAGGTCAGAGCCGGGCTGGCGGGCCGGCGCTCCACCGCTGGAGCCACCGCTCCGCTCTGGGTTTCCGTGGCCGTTGGAGATGCGAGCCTGGGGACTTTGCTGCCCGGGCTGGCTTCGAACCTCAGTCCTCAGATTCAGCCCTCCTGACGCCCGCGCCCACTTTCCACGTGCAAGGAGAAGAAACCGTGCCAGGGGAGCGAGCCAAGGGAGGAGGGGCCGGGCCGGCGAGGGGCGGGGCCAGGGGCGGGGCCAAGAGGCCGGGCCGGCGAGGGGCGGGGCCAAGAGGCCGGGCCGGCGAGGGGCGGGGCCAGGGGCGGGGCCAAGAGGCCGGGCCGGCGAGGGGCGGGGCCAGGGGCGGGGCCCGCGGTGGGCGGCGCGGGCTGGGAATCTGGGGCAGGGATGCTCGGGGCCGCTCCCCACCCCCAGCTCGGGCGCGGGGGGGGGGGGGGAGGGAGGGAGGGCAGCAGGTGCGGCCGCTCCGCCCGGCCCGCGCCGGGGCCTCTGCTCCAGATGGGCAGCCAGGTGGAAGGCGCGGGCGGGGCGCTCCGGGGCTCCCCAGGGGCCCGGCGCCCCGGCTCGGCTCCACCGGCCCAGGAAGGGGCTGTGCCGCCCGCCGGGGACGGTCAGGTGCCGGCTGCGAGAAGCAGGCCCCCCCCGCCCTCCCCACCCCGCCCCGTCCTTCCACCCTGGGCTGCCAGCGAGTCTGTGACACACGCACGCACACGCGCCTCTCAACGTTACCCCAGACGTGAAGAGGAGACGCGGACCCACGCGCGGGGGTGTGAAAGGCCGGCTTGGGGGCTGGGGCGCACCGAGGGGCTGCACTTCCGTCCTCCACGGAGGACCAGCCCCGGGGCTGGGGCTCGACCACCTGAGCCACGGCTCCGTGTCTGCTCTTTGCTGGCTCCTGGGGGGCGAGAGCCTCTCCAGGGCTTCTGTCTGGCCGGCTTCGAACCTGCGTCCTCCGATCTCAGCCTCTGGAGCAGCCGGGTGCCGGGCGTGAGCCGCCAGCTCCCCACTGGACGGTGTGCGTTTATGGCTCCCAGGGCCCGTGCCCCCCAGTTCTGCCCTCCCTGGGCACGCCGCCCCCCCCCCCCAGCAGGTCTGACTCTGTGGTTTCGCAGGGGACAGCCGGCTGGCTAACGCGGAGGAGAGGCTGATGGACGACCTCCTGAACAGAACCCGCTACAACAGCCTCATCCGCCCGGCCACGGGCTCCGCGCAGCTCATCGTCATCAAGCTGCAGCTCTTCCTGGCGCAGCTCATCAGCGTGGTGGGCGCCCGGGGTGCTGGGGGGAGGGGGCGGGGAGGGTCTGGGGGGCCCTGCCCACAGTGGGGAGGAGAGGGAGGTGGGAGGTGACTGGGGTTGGGGGGGTTGTCTGTGTAGTTCTGTTGGTCCTGGGTCTTGAACTCGGGGCCTGGGCGCCGTCCGCCAGCTCTTTGGCTCAGGGCTGGGGCGCCACCACTTTGAGCCACGGCGCCAATTCTGGTATTTGGTGGTTCATTGGAGATGAGAGTCTCCTGGACTTTCCTGCCTGGGCTGGCTTTGAACCACGGTCCTCAGGTCGTGTAGCTAGGATGGCAGGCGTGAGCCACCGGTGCCGGCCATGCTGGTGTCTTCCTGGTCCCCAGCCCCCGCTTCAGTTCTGCAGTGTCAAGAAAACACTGGCCAAACAGCCTCCCGCCTGCCATCCAGGCTGCTCAGGAGGCCGGGACCTGAGGAGGGGGAGGGAGGGAAGGAAGGAGGGAGGGAGGGAGGGAGGGAAGGAGAAATGGAGGGAGGGAGGGAAGGAAGGAAGGAGGGAGGGAGGGAAGGAGGGAGGGAGAGGGAGGGAGAGGGAAGGAGGGAGGGAGGGAAGGAGAAAAGGAGGGAGGGAAGGAAGGAGGGAAGGAGAAAAGGAGGGAGGGAAAGAAGGAAGGAGGGAGGGAGGGAGGGAAGGAGGGAAAGGGAAGGAAGGAGGGAAGGAGGGAGGGAGGTGAAGGCTGGCATCCATGAGGAGAAGCCCGAGCCCCACGTGGGGAGGGCTCCACGTTCCCCGCTCTCTCCCCCCCCCCACTTCCAGTGGCAGGCAGCAAGAGCTGAGGACACCCAGCCAGGCTGTGCCCCAGCTGCTGCAAGAACATTCTAGAGCAGCCAGGGGCATAAAGCTTCGTGGTGCGCCCAGCTGCTTCCCTGGGCGGCAGCCCTGGGGCGGGTGGACAGGCAGGTGGCCACACTTCCAGGCTCAGGCTGTCCCTGCCAGACCTGCTCCGTGGCCCCCGGGGGGTGGAACCTTCCAGAAGGAGGGACACGGGCCTGCAGCCCAGACACTGCTGGAAGAGGTCAGAGTCTCTTGCATAAAAGTGAACTGCTCAGGGCTGGGGATATGGCCTAGTGGCAAGAGTGCCTGCCTCGGATACACGAGGCCCTAGGTTCGATTCCCCAGCACCACATAGACAGAAAACGGCCAGAGGTGGCGCTGTGGCTCAGGTGGCAGAGTGCTAGCCTTGAGCGGGAAGAAGCCAGGGGCAGTGCTCAGGCCCTGAGTCCAAGGCCCAGGACTGGCCCCCCCCCCAAAAAAAAAGTGAACTGCTCAGTATTAAGGGGTGGGTGAGGTGCTTCTCTGCTTTCGCTCTTCCGTGCCAGTCTGGGTCTGGGTTTGAACTCGGGGCCGGGGCGCTGTCTCTGAGCGCCTCTGCTCAAGGCGGGCGCAGCCGCTGCAGCCACAGCGCCATTTCCGCTTTCTGGTGGTTCATGGAGAAATTCTCAGGGACTTTCTTGCCCTGGCTGGCTTCAAACCCCCTCCTGCACAGCAGAGAGGCCGGGGTGAGCGCCAGCGCCTGGCCTCGCCCATCTCGATGACCCGAGGGCCCCGTCTCTCCCCAGAACGAGCGGGAACAGATCATGACCACCAACATCTGGCTGAAGCAGGGTATGCGGGCCACGGCGCGTCTCCTGGAGGGCGGCCTGGGGGGCCGGGACTGACCGGGGCCTGCGCTCTGGGGGCCTGGGGGGCCGGGACTGACCACTGCCTGCGCTCTGGGGGCCTGGGGGGCCGGGACTGACCGGGGCCTGCACTCTGGGGGCCTGGGGGGCCGGGACTGACGGGCCCTGCACTCTGGGGCCTGGGGGGCCGGGACTGACCGGGCCCTGCACTCTGGGGGGTCGGGACTGACCGGGGCCTGCGCTCTGGGGGCCTGGGGGGCCGGGACTGACTGGGCCCTGCACTCTGGGGGGTCGGGACTGACCGGGCCCTGCACTCTGGGGGCCTGGGGGGCCGGGACTGACCGGGCCCTGCACTCTGGGGGGTCGGGACTGACCGGGGCCTGCGCTCTGGGGGCCTGGGGGGCCGGGACTGACCGGGGCCTGCGCTCTGGGGGGCCGGGACTGACCGGGGCCTGCGCTCTGGGGGCCTGGGGGGCTGGGACTGACCGGGCCCTGCACTCTGGGGGGTCGGGACTGACCGGGGCCTGCGCTCTGGGGGCCTGGGGGGCCGGGACTGACCGGGGCCTGCGCTCTGGGGGGCCGGGACTGACCGGGGCCTGCGCTCTGGGGGCCTGGGGGGCCGGGACTGACCGGGGCCTGCGCTCTGGGGGCCTGGGGGGTCGGGACTGACCGGGGCCTGCGCTCTGGGGGGCCGGGACTGACCGGGGCCTGCGCTCTGGGGGCCTGGGGGGCTGGGGACTGACCGGGGCCTGCGCTCTGGGGGCCTGGGGGGCCGGGACTGACCGGGGCCTGCACTCTGGGGCCTGGGGGGCCGGGACTGACCGCAGCCTGCGCTCTGGGGGCCTGGGGGGCCGGGACTGACCGGGGCCTGCGCTCGGGGGTCGGGACTGACCGGGGCCTGCGCTCTGGGGGCCTGGGGGGCCAGGACTGACCGGGGCCTGCGTTCTGGGGGGCCTGGGGGGCCGGGACTGACCGGGGCCTGCGCTCTGGGGGGTCGGGACTGACCGGGGCCTGCACTCTGGGGGGGTCGGGACTGACCGGGGCCTGCGCTCTGGGGGGTCGGGACTGACCGGGGCCTGCGCTCTGGGGGGCCTGGGGGGCTGGGACTGACCAGGGCCTGCGCTCTGGGGGGTCGGGACTGACCGGGGCCTGCACTCTGGGGGGCCGGGACTGACCGGGGCCTGCGCTCTGGGGCCTGGGGGGCCGGGACTGACCACGGCCTGGGCTTTGCAGCAGTGGACGGACCACCGTCTGGCCTGGGACAGCGCCCACTACCAGGGGGTGAAGATCCTGCGGATCCCGTCCAGGCGCATCTGGCTCCCCGACATCGTGCTCTACAACAAGTGAGTGGGGGTGGGGTCCAGGCCTCCCTTCCCCGCCCGTCCTGCGCTTGAACTCGGGGCCTGGGCGCCGTCCCTGAGCTCTTTTGTTCAAAGCTAGTGCGCTACCCACTTGAGCCGCAGCGCCACTTCCGGTTTTCTGGGGGTTCATGGGAGATGAGAGTCTCATGGACTTTCCTGCCTGGGCTGGCTTTGAACCACGATCCTCAGATCTCGCCCTCCTGAGCAGACGGGGTGACAGGTCTTTTTGAATGGCAGGGATTTGTCCCTGCTGGGCCCTTGGGGTCCAGGCTCATCTTCTGCAGATAGCTCAGCGGGGTGTCAGCTGCTGCCGGGGCTCCGGCTGGAGCAGCACCGCAGGGGCCCAGCTCAACAACAACAACCACAACAACAACAGGAACGGCCGGTGCTGGCTGCTCTGGAGGCTGCAAGCCGAGGCTCCCAGATCCGAGGCAGCCTGGCCCACGTGTGGAGAGACGCTCATCGCCCAGTGCCCGCAGTCACGCGTCAGCCGTGGCCTCGGTGCTGGAAAGTCATTCCTGAGCAGAAGGACGCTGAGGGAGAGTGGGAGACCGAGTCCCCCCCCACCCCCGTCCCTGCACACACCCACAAAGCAGGGGAGAGTGTGAGGCCGAGTCCCACCCCCCCCCAGTCCCTGCACACACCCACAAGGCGGGGCAGAGTGTGAAGCCGAGTCCCCCCCCCCCCAGTCCCTGCACACACCCACAAAGCGGGGGGAAAGCCAAGCAAGGGGTGGCATGGTCCGAAAAGAACTGTGCTCCTTGCCCGACTTAGGAAATGGTTCCCCTCCTGTGTAACACCTCACTAGTGACAATGAAGTTACACACACGCACACACACGGAACACGGCTGGGTGTGGGCGTCTCACACCGTCATCCCAGCTGCTTAGGAGGCTGAGGTGAGGATCACAGTGCAAAGCCAGCCCAGGCAGGAAAAAGCGTGTGTGTGTGTGCACCGTGCGTGGGTCTCCAGCCCCCCCCACCCCGCACAGCGCTGATGGCACCAGTGTGCAGTGCGTCTCCAGCCCCCCCCACCCCGCACAGTGCTGATGGCACCAGTGTGCGGTGCGTCTCCCGCCCCCCCCACCCTCCCCGCACAGCGCTGATGGCACCAGTGTGCGGTGCGTCTCCAGCCCCCCCCCCGACCCTCCCCGCACAGCGCTGATGGCACCAGTGTGCGGTGCGTCTCCAGCCCCCCCCACCCCGCACAGTGCTGATGGCACCAGTGTGCGGTGCGTCTCCAGCCCCCCACCCCGACCCTCCCCGCACAGCGCTGATGGCACCAGTGTGCGGTGCGTCTCCAGCCCCCCCCCGCACAGCGCTGATGGCACCAGGTGTGCGGTGCGTCTCCAGCCCCCCCCCACCCCGCACAGCGCTGATGGCACCAGTGTGCGGTGCGTCTCCAGCCCCCCCCCCCCGCACAGCGCTGATGGCACCAGTGTGCGGTGCGTCTCCAGCCCCCCCCCACCCCGCACAGCGCTGATGGCACCAGTGTGCGGTGCGTCTCCAGCCCCCCCCCACCCCGCACAGCGCTGATGGCACCAGTGTGCGGTGCGTCTCCAGCCCCCCCCACCCCGCACAGCGCTGATGGCACCAGTGTGCGGTGCGTCTCCAGCCCCCCCCCCGCACAGCGCTGATGGCACCAGTGTGCGGTGCGTCTCCAGCCCCCCCCCACCCCGCACAGCGCTGATGGCACCAGTGTGCGGTGCGTCTCTGGCCCCCCCCCCCGACCCTCCCCGCACAGCGCTGATGGCACCAGTGTGCGGTGCGTCTCTGGCCCCCCCCCCCGACCCTCCCCGCACAGCGCTGATGGCACCAGTGTGCGGTGCGTCTCCGCCCCCCCCCCCCCCGCACAGCGCTGATGGCACCAGTGTGCGGTGCGTCTCCAGCCCCCCACCCCGACTCTCCCCCGCACAGCGCTGATGGCACCAGTGTGCGGTGCGTCTCCAGCCCCCCCCCCCGCACAGCGCTGATGCACCAGTGTGCGGTGCGTCTCCAGCCCCCCCCACCCCGCACAGCGCTGATGGCACCAGTGTGCGGTGCGTCTCCAGCCCCCCCCCCGCACAGCGCTGATGGCACCAGTGTGCGGTGCGTCTCCGCCCCCCCCCCCCCCCGCACAGCGCTGATGGCACCAGTGTGCGGTGCGTCTCCAGCCCCCCACCCCGACCCTCCCCGCACAGCGCTGATGGCACCAGTGTGCGGTGCGTCTCCAGCCCCCCACCCCGACCCTCCCCGCACAGCGCTGATGGCACCAGTGTGCGGTGCGTCTCTGGCCCCCCCCCGACCCTCCCCGCACAGCGCTGATGGCACCAGTGTGCGGTGCGTCTCGCCCCCCCCCCCCCCGCACAGCGCTGATGGCACCAGTGTGCGGTGCGTCTCCAGCCCCCCCCCACCCCGCACAGTGCTGATGGCACCAGTGTGCGGTGCGTCTCCAGCCCCCCACCCCGACCCTCCCCGCACAGCGCTGATGGCACCAGTGTGCGGTGCGTCTCCAGCCCCCCCCCCCCGCACAGCGCTGATGGCACCAGTGTGTGGTGCGTCTCCGCCCCCCCCCCCCGCACAGCGCTGATGGCACCAGTGTGCGGTGCGTCTCCAGCCCCCCCCCACCCCGCACAGTGCTGATGGCACCAGTGTGCGGTGCGTCTCCAGCCCCCCACCCCGACCCTCCCCGCACAGCGCTGATGGCACCAGTGTGCGGTGCGTCTCTGGCCCCCCCCCCGACCCTCCCCGCACAGCGCTGATGGCACCAGTGTGCGGTGCGTCTCCAGCCCCCTCCTCCCCCCTACCCCCCCCCGCAGCGCCGACGGCACGTACGAGGTCTCCGTGTACACCAACGCCGTGGTCTACGCCAACGGCAGCATCGAGTGGCTGCCCCTGGCCATCTACAGGAGCGCGTGCAAGATCGAGGTGCGGCACTTCCCCTTCGACCAGCAGAACTGCTCGCTCACCTTCCGCTCGTGGACCTACGACCACACGGAGATCGACATGGTGCTCATGTCCCCGACGGCCAGCATGGACGACTTCACGCCCAGCGGCGAGTGGGACATCGTGGCGCTGCCGGGGCGCCGCACCGTGGACCCGCGGGACCCGGGCTACGTGGACGTCACGTACGACTTCATCATCCGCCGCAAGCCGCTCTTCTACACCATCAACCTCATCATCCCGTGCGTGCTCATCACCTCGCTCGCCATCCTCGTCTTCTACCTGCCGTCCGACTGCGGCGAGAAGATGACGCTGTGCATCTCCGTGCTGCTGGCGCTCACCTTCTTCCTGCTGCTCATCTCCAAGATCGTGCCGCCCACCTCGCTCGACGTGCCGCTCGTGGGCAAGTACCTGCTCTTCACCATGGTGCTGGTCACCTTCTCCATCGTCACCACCGTCTGCGTGCTCAACGTGCACCACCGCGCGCCCAGCACGCACGCCATGCCCGCCTGGGTGCGGCGCGGCTTCCTGCGCCGGCTGCCGGCCTTCCTGCTCATGACGCGGCCCGGCGCGCGCGGCCCGGCCCCGCCCCCGCCCCCGGCCCCGCCCCGCCGCCGGGGCCCCGCCCGCGCCGACGCCCCGCCGCCCCGCCCCCGCCGGGGCTGCGGCGGGACCTGCGCGAGGCCCTGGACGGGGTGGGCTTCATCGCGCAGCACCTGAGGAGCAGCGACGAGGACCAGAGCGTGAGTCCGCGGGCCCGGCCGCCCCCCCCACCCCCGCCCCGGGCTCCCTCTGCCCCGCCCCCGGGCTCCCTCTGCCCCCGCCCCTGGCTCCTCTACCCCGCCCCCCGGGCTCCTCTGCCCCGCCCCCGGGCTCCTCTGCCCCGCCCCCCGGGCTCCCTCTGCCCCGCCCCCGGCTCCCTCTGCCCCGCCCCCCCGGGCTACTCTGCCCCGCCCCCTGGGCTCCTCTGCCACGCCCCCGGCTCTGCCACGCCCCCGGCTCCTCTGCCACGCCCCTGGCTCCTCTACCCCCGCCCCCGGGCTCCTCTGCCCCGCCCCCCGGGCTACTCTGCCCCGCCCCCCCGCGCTCCCTCTGCCCCCGCCCCCGGCTCCTCTGCCACGCCCCCGGCTCCCTCTGCCCCGGCCCCAGCTCCTCTGCCCCGCCCCCGGCTCCTCTGCCCCGCCCCCCCGCGCTCCCTCTGCCCGCCCCCCGGCTCCTCTGCCACGCCCCCCCGGCCTCCTCTACCCTGCCCCGGGCTCCCTCTGCCCCGCCCCCCGGGCTCCCTCTACCCCCGCCCCCCGGCTCCCTCTGCCCCGCCCCCCGGCCTCCTCTACCCCGCCCCCGGCTCCCTCTGCCCCGCCCCCCGGGCTCCTCTACTCCGTCCCCGGCTCCCTCTGCCCCGCCCCCGGCTCCTCGGCCCCGCCCCCCGCGCTCCCTCGGCCCCGCCCCCCGGCCTCCTCTACCCCGCCCCCGACTCCTCTGCCCCGCCCCCGGGCTCCTTCTGCCCCGCCCCCCGGGCTCCTCTGCCCCGCCCCCCGGGCTCCTCTGTCCCCCCTCCCTCTGGCCGCCCCCCCCCCCCCCCCGCTCCTCTCCCTCCCCCCCCATCCCCCCCGCCCCGTGGAACGGGCCCCGGATGAGTTGGTTTTCTTGGGTGTCAGTCCCGGGATTTGAACCCAGGGCCTGGACGCCCCGTCTCCTGAAGCTCTTCCTTCCGCTCGGGCCACGCCTCCGTGCCCAGCTTTCTCGGGGTGAGATGGGCGCCCCGCAGGTTCCTCCGCCCGGGCTGGCTTTGCGCACCCTTTTCAGTGGCGGGGATGACGCCCCCCCCCCCCCGCCGCACCCCATCATGACCGGACCTGCGCAGAAGGAGACGGGGACAGACCCCGCGCGCTCACTGTGCAGCGGGCACGGGCCCCGCACGCACGGAGCTGCGGGTCCCGGGGCGCCCCGCCCCCTCGGATCGCAGCCCCCTGAGACGCTGGGGGCGGCTGGCGAGGGCGGCTTCCGAGGGCACCGCGGGGTCTGGGAGATGGGGGGGGGGTCTGTGCCGCCTCCCCCCCCTCCTCCTAGCGCTGTCTCCTCCCCCAGCCGCGCCCCTCCCGGGGAGGGCGCCGGCGCCGAGAGCGCCCACCGACGGGCGGGAGCGCACGGCCCGCGGCTCACACTCACCGTGCGCCGAGCGAGTGCGGGGCGGCGGACAAACTGAACCCCGGGCACCGGGCGCACGCCTGTCCCCCGGCTTCCCGGGAGGCCCGGGGCTCCAGGCCGCCCCGGCAGGGGCGCCAGCAAGAACCCCCCGAAAAACGGGAGCGCGGCGGGGCGGGGCTCACGCGGGCGAGCGCCGGCCGCGGGCGGCGAAGCTGTGGATGGAGCCCCAGCGCTCACACGCACGCACGCACGCACACGCACGCACACCCCTCGGGGCGCGGAGGTTAGGGTCCGGGAGGCCCGGGCAGCCGCCGCCTGTGGCCGGGAGCAGGGGGCTGCGTCCTAGTGGGGTGACCCCCCCCCCGTCGGGCCAAAGCGGGCCAGTGACGTCAGCGCGTGGGTTCGCGGCCGCGCCGTCTCCAGAGACTCCACGTGGAACCCCAAATCCTTCCTTATGCGGAGCCAGTCAGGGTGTGGAGGGCACCCCAGGGGCGCCCCTCTTTCGTGACCTGCGATCTCAGCCTCCGGGGCCAGCGGCGGGGGCAGCCGGCACCCCGGCAACCAGAGCCGGGGGGGGGGGGCAGGCCAATCCCTCGAGACTAAGGGGGGCACCTGCACCAGCGACCCCGCGACGCTCCCGTGTGGCCTGAGTTCCCGTGTCCCGGGGGCCGGCTGGGGTCGGGGGCGTCCCCGCAGGGTGCGATCGCCTGGCGTTCCCGGGGTTCCCCTGGTCCAGGGCAGGGGGGCCCCGCGGCCCCCGCGCCCCCGCCCGTGACCGGCCCTCCGTCTGCCCGCAGGTGGTGGAAGACTGGAAGTTCGTGGCCATGGTGGTGGACCGGCTGTTCCTGTGGGTGTTCGTGTTCGTGTGCGTCCTGGGCACCGTGGGGCTCTTCCTGCCCGCCCTCTTCCAGACGCACGCCCCTCCCGCAGCCCCCTAGCCCGCCCCCCCGTCGAGGGAAACCCCACCGCAGCAGCCACGCGCACCCGAGGGGCCGGGAGAGGGGTCCCCAACTGCCTTCTGGAAAGGTCCGGCAGGAGCCGGGGGTGGCTCGGGCTTCCTCTGTGGTCCAGGCCCGCCTCGCCCCCCCCCCGCGCCCCAGGCCCGCCTCGCCACCCCCCCCAGGCCCGCCTCGCCCCCCCCCTCGCCCCAGGCCCGCCTCGCCCCCCCCCCACCCCAGGCCCGCCTCGCCCCAGGCCCGCCCCGCCTCGCCCCCCCCCCCGCCCCAGGCCCGCCTCGCCCCCCCCCCCCCCCCCGCCCCAGGCCCGCCTCGCCCCCCCCCCCAGGCCCGCCCCGCCTCGCCACCCCCCCAGGCCCGCCTCGCCCCCCCCCCCGCCCCAGGCTCGCCTCGCGCCCCCCCTCCCGCCCCAGGCCCGCCTCGCCTCCCCCCCCCTCGCCCCAGGCCCGCCTCGCCCCCCCTCGCCCAGCCGCCTGTCCGCCCCGTTCCCCTCGCAATCCTTGCTGTTCGTCCCACCTTCCCCGCGACCCCGCACCCACGGGGTCGGCTCCCACGGCCCGCGGCGCCCCCCCACCTCCTGCGAGAAGCCCCCCTGGTTACTCATTCCCAAACGCCCCCCTCCCCCAGTGCGGCACCCCGAGGACAGGGCCCTGCGCCCACCTCACTGCTCTCCCCCCTCGACGACGCAGCACAGCAGGTGCAGAATAAACCTCCCTCCGCGACCCCGTGACCCCGTGACTCCTGCCCCTCCTTCTCGCCTTCGGGACCGCGCGGCGCAGGTGTCACCTGGGCGGGGCCTGGGACTTGAACTCGGGGCCAGGGCGCTGTCCCTGAGCTTCGTCTGCTCTTGGCTGGAGTCGCAGCTCCACGACCTGCTTTGTGGTGGGTCCCGGGGGACAAGGGTCCCGCGAGAGCCCCCCGCCGTCCGACACCCCCGCCCCCCGCTGTCCTCGAACCAGAACCCGCGGACCTCGGCCTCCTGAGCAGCCAGGGTCCCGGGCGTCACCATGGGGCTCCTACAACGGCGGGCCCGCAGGGGTTGGGGCGCGGGGGCCCACGCGGATCACCCCGAAACAGTGATCACCCCCAGCCCTGCACCTGGAGCCCGTGCCCCCCCCCCCAGCCCCGCTGACGGAGGGGGAGGGGGAGTGGAGGGGAGGGAGAGGACGGTCCCCACCGGGCACAGGTCACCCGCCCCGGCTCCCACTCCGGGAGAGCCCCGCCCAGACGGAGCCCCGCCCCGCCCCTCCCCATCGCCCCTCCCCTCCCCATCGCCCCGCCCCGCCCTCGGCACCCACCCATCCGCTAGCCCCGCCCCTCGTGCCGCCCCGCCCTCCCGGCGCCCCGCCCCTCCCTCCCATTGGTCCGCCCCGCCCCGCCCTCCGCTCGCCCGCGTCGGCTGGGCGGCGGCGGGTCGGATCGCCCTGGGCCGCCGCGGACCGGGAGGAGCCCGCGCGCCCCGCGCCGGGTCGCTGCACGGACGGACGGACGGCCATGGGCGCCCGCCCCGCGCCCACGCGGCCGCTGCTCCTGCTGCTCCTGCTGCTGCGAGGTGCGGGCGCGGGGTCCGGGGGGCGGGGGGCGGGGGGCCCGGGAGACATCGGGGGCCCGAGACCCGGCCGGGGGCGGGGGCGGCGCCCGGGGCGCCGCGGGGCCCGGTGGGAGAGAGAAGTCGGGGGCGGGCGCGGGGTCCAGGGCGCGGGGACCGGGGGGCGGGCGGGGTCGGGGTTCGCCGGGTCCCGGCGGGCCGAGCCCAGGTCTAGGCCGCGGGCTGGGGCGCGGGGTCGGCGGGGCCCCGGCGCCTCGAGTGGGAACCAGGGGCCGGAGAGGGCGAGGCCGCCGGGGCGAAGGCGGCGTCGTCTCGGGACCCGACGGGACGCGGAGCGCCGGCCGCCCCGCCCTCCCCGCCCCCCTCGCGCCCCCTCCCGGCCTCCCGGCGCCCCCTCTTGCGCCCCCGCCCGCCCTGCCCCAGGCCCCAGCGGGGCGGGGCGGGCCGGCCGGCCGCACGGGGTCCCTGTGGGCACCGGGGGAGGGAGTGGGGCAGGGCGTGGGGCAGGGCGTGGGGGGCGTGGGGGAGGGCGTGGGGGCGGGCGTGGGGGGCGTGGAGGCGGGCGTGGGGGAGGGCGTGGGGCAGGGCGTGGGGGCGTGGGGGAGGGCGTGGGGGCGGGCGTGGGGGAGGGCGTGGGGGCGGGCGTGGGGGGCGGCGTTTGCCAAGACGCCCCCGGTGGCCGTCGCCCCGCTCCTGGCGCGGCTGAGGTCTGAGGACCGCGGTTCGGTGCCAGCCGGGCAGGAAAGTTGCGCGGGGCTCGGCTCCTCCGGACCCCGCAGCCAGGCGCCGGGAAGGGAGCCCGCCCTGGCCGCCCGCGGCGCGCGCGCACACGCACGCACTCACACTCATGCACGCACGCACACACATGCACACGCTCACACGCGCGCGCACGGAGCTGGGGCTGGGCACGAAGCGGGCTGTGGCCCCGTGGGGTGCGGCGGCGGCCCGCCGCGCTGCCCGCGCCCGCCCGGGGCGGAGGCCGGCGCTCCCGCGGCGCCGGTGGGCTGTGCGGACCCGCCCCGCCCCCGCCCCGCCCGCCCCGCAGCCGCCCCGCCTCAAGTCTGTGACTGGGAGATGGAGCGTGGAAATCGGGGTCATGGAGCCCCGCGTGGGGTGGGGCTCTGGGAAGGTGGGGCGGGGCCAAGTGAGGAGGGCGGGGCCCGGTGTGGGCGGGGCTCTGGGGAGGTGGGGCGGGGGCCATGTGAGGAGGGCGGGGCCCGGTATGGGCGGGGCTCTGGGAAGGCGGGGCGGGGCCATGTGAGGAGGGCGGGGCTCTGGGAAAGCGAAGAGACGGAGGGGAGGGGCCATGAGAGGTGGGCGTGGCTCTGGGGAGGCAGGCCCATGTGAGGAGGGCGGGGCCCCGGTGTGCGCGGGGTGGGGGGGTCCTGAGGGTGGGGCGGGGCCCTGGGGTGCGGCGGGCCCTGGGAGGGGCCCTTGAGGGGCTTGGGAGGGGGGCGGGGCCGTGGAGGGCGCGGCCTGGGGGTCGTGAGCGGCCCTGGCCGGGTGACCCGGGCCCCGCCCCGCCCCGCCCGCCCCGCAGCGGCCGGCGCCTCCGAGGCCGAGTACCGGCTCTTCGAGCACCTGTTCGCCGACTACAACGAGATCATCCGGCCGGTGGCCAACGTGTCCGACCCGGTGATCATCCAGTTCGAGGTGGCCATGTCCCAGCTGGTGAAGGTGGTGCGTGCGGGCTCCTGGGGAGCAGGAGTCCCGGGTGCGGGGTCCTGGGGTGCGGGGTGCGGGGCCGCCCAGAGCCCGGGGCCAGTCCGAGTCCGTGCTCCGGGTCCCCCTCTCCAGGACGAGGTCAACCAGATCATGGAGACCAACCTGTGGCTCAAGCAGGTGCGTGCCGGGCGCCCCGCCGCCGCCGCCGCCGCCGAGGCCCGGGAGCCGCCGCCGTCTGGGACCAGCCGGGCCTGGGGGCTGCAGACCCGGGGGCCCAGCGCGCCCCGCCCAGCAGCGCCCCGCCCAGCCCCGCCCCTCCCCAGCGCCCCGCCCAGCGCGCCGCACCCCGCCCAGCCCCGCCCCTCCCCAGCGCCCCGCCCAGCCGCACCCCGGCCAGCGCCCCGCCCTGCCGCACCCACCCAGCCCTGCCCCCCCCAGCGCCCCGCCCCGCCGCATTCCCCTAGCCCCGCCCTGTCCAGCCGCGCCCCGCCCAGCCGCGTCCAGCCCTGCAGTACTAGGCCCAGCGCCCCGCCCAGCACTCCGGGGCCCTCCCCCCCTCCCGTGGCCACAGCCTCACCTGTCTCCTCCCCAGGATCACCAGCTCTGTCCAAGAGCCTCTCAAACCCCTCCTCCCCTCCCTCCCTCCCTCCCTCCCTCCCGCTGAAGGCCAGTGCTCTGCCGCTTGAGCGACAGCTCCGCTTTCAGCTTTCTTGGGGAGCTAATTGGAGGTCACACTCCTGCGGCCAGGGGCTGAGGCCCGTAGCCCTAAAATACTGCGGAGGCTGAGCTCCGAGGATCGCGGTTCGAATCCAGCCTAGGCAGTGAAGTTCCCGAGACTCGTCTCCAATGAGCCACCAAAAAGCCGGAAATGGAGGGGTGGCTCAGGTGGCAGAGTGCCAGCTTTAAGCAAAAAAGCTCAGGGACAGCACTCAGGACAGGAGTTCAAAGCCCCACAAAGAGAGTCTGGTGGACTTTCCTGCCAAGCTGGCTTTGAACCACAATCCTCAGGTCACAGTCTCCCGAGAAGCTGGATTACAGGCCAGCGTCCGGGGGGAGGCACCTCCTTAGTAGGGCTTCAGGACTTGTCTGAGAAAGACATGGGTAAACATATTAAGGTGTTGTACAGAGGAATTACTTTTTCTGGCCAGTCCTGGGTCTTGAACTCGGGGCCTGAGCACTGTCCCTGGCTTCTGCTCAAGGCTAGCACTCTGCCACTTGAGCCACAGCGCCACTTCTGGCTTTTTCTATCTATGTGGTGCTGAGGCATCGAACCCAGGGCTTCACGGATACGAGGCGGGCGCTCCACCGCTAGGCCATGGTCCCAGCCCGGGAGCTACCGTGTCATGAGTCAGGCAATAAGTACAGCTCTCTGCGGCCAAAGCTGCCCTGCCTCTGCTTTCTCACTCTGAATCCTGGGCCTGAAGAGCGTTTCAACGGCAGGCGCTCCGCGTATGGAACTGGGGCTGGTGTTAGAGGTCCAGGAAGCTTACCAGGCCCTGGAAGTGACCCCAGAAAGCTCGAGTCAGGGGCTGCGCTCCCCAAGTTGTGGAGGGCGGCCCCCCTCAGGGCGGGGAGGTGCGGCTCGCAGACAGGGCCCAGGACCGGGCTGGCTCCGTGGCCTGGGGCGGGGACACCGGGAGGAAGGAAGCCAGCCTGGTCCTCCCGCCCCCTCCCCCCAGATCTGGAATGACTACAAGCTCACATGGAACCCCTCGGACTACCAAGGTGTGGAGTTCATGCGAGTCCCCGTGGAGAAGATCTGGAAGCCGGACATCGTGCTGTACAACAAGTAAGGGGCTCGGGGGGCCCTCTGGGGGCTGGCTCTGGGGGGCCCTCCCTCTGGGGGCTGGCTCGGGGGGGCCCTCCCTCTGGGGGCTGGCTCTGGGGGGGCCCTCCCTCTGGGGGCTGGCTCTGGGGGTGCCCTCCCTCTGGGGGCTGGCTCTGGGGGGCCCTCCCTCTGGGGGTGCCCTCCCTCTGGGGGCTGGTTCGGGGGGGCCCTCCCTCTGGGGGCTGGCTCGGGGGGGCCCTCCCTCTGGGGGCTGGCTCGGGGGGGGCCCTCCCTCTGGGGGCTGGCTCGGGGGGGCCCTCCCTCTGGGGGCTGGCTCTGGTGGGTGCCCTCCCTCTGGAGGCTGGCTCTGGGGGGCCCTCCCTCTGGGGGCTGGCTCTGGTGGGTGCCCTCCCTCTGGAGGCTGGCTCGGGGGGGGGCCCTCCCTCTGGGGGCTGGCTCGGGGGGGGCCCTCCCTCTGGGGGCTGGCTCGGGGGGGGCCCTCCCTCTGGGGGCTGGCTCGGGGGGGGCCCTCCCTCTGGGGGCTGGCTCGGGGGGGCCCTCCCTCTGGGGCTGGCTCTCGGGATGGCCGCGGGGCTGGGGGTCTTCAGCTGCTCGCCTTCCCTGGGCCGATTCCAAGCAGACTTGGTTTCTGCTCGGCTACCGCCCGTTACCGAGCCCCTACGATGTACAGTAAGCCGTGCATGCGGGGTCCGGGACGTTGACGGGGATCTTGAAGGTCGCGGGGATCTTGAAGGTCGCGGGGATCTTGAAGGTCGCAGGGATCTTGAAGGTCGCGGAGGCTCTGGGCGGCCCGTGGCTGGGGGTGGAGCAGCTGGGGCGGGGGGAGGGGGGGCTGCGGCTCCCTGGGGCGTCTCCCGCGTGTGCAGCCCTGCCCTCTGATTGCGCACACGGGGGAGGGGAGGTGGACTGAATTTAACCTGCCCCCCCCCCCGCGGCATAAGCACCTGCTCCCACCGTTTTCATTGTCAGGCGTTGGGGATCCCTGTCGGGCACTTGGGGGCGTCGGGGGCTTAGAGCGAGCACGTGGGGTGTCCTGGAGAGAGGCGTGGCGGGTGACGCGCTGGGTGGGCCTCAGTCACGCGCGGTGGTGCCGTTCTTAAGTTCCAGTTTCTGCCGCTTTACCAACCGTGTGACTTGCTGTTTATCTGCTGATTTGGGGGGGGGGGTTGTGGGGCTCAAACGCGGGGCCGGGCGCCGTCCCCGAGCTCTCATGCCCGAGGCCGGCGCTCTCCCACGCGAGCCACGGCGCCGCTTCCGGTTTTGTGGTGGCTCCTTGGAGATGAGTCTCGCGGGTTTGTCCGCCCGGGCTGGCTTTGAACCACGGTCCCCAGCTCGCAGCCTCCGGAGCGTGCCGGGCGCGCGCTGCCGGCGCTGGGCTCCCTCCTGCCTGCCGATCGTGATGGCGGCGCGGGCGACGCGGGCCGGGCGTGGGGCGGCCGCCCCGCCCGCCGTGGCCCAGCCCCCGCGTGTCCTTGCAGCGCCATCGGCGACTTCCAGGTGGACGACAAGACCAAGGCCTTGCTCAAGTACACGGGAGAGGTGACCTGGATCCCCCCCGCCATCTTCAAGAGCTCCTGCCGCATCGACGTCACCTACTTCCCCTTCGACTACCAGAACTGCACCATGAAGTTCGGCTCGTGGTCGTACGACAAGGCCAAGATCGACCTGGTGCTCCTGGGCGACTCCATGAACCTCAAGGACTACTGGGAGAGCGGGGAGTGGACGGTGATCAGGGCCCCGGGCTACAAGCACGAGATCAAGTACAACTGCTGCGAGGAGATCTACCCCGACATCACCTACTCGCTCTACATCCGCCGCCTGCCGCTCTTCTACACCGTCAACCTCATCGTGCCGTGCCTGCTCATCTCCTGCCTCACGCTGCTCGTCTTCTACCTGCCGTCCGACTGCGGCGAGAAGATCACGCTGTGCATCTCCGTGCTGCTCTCGCTCACCGTCTTCCTGCTGCTCATCACCGAGACCATCCCGTCCACGTCGCTCGTGATCCCGCTCATCGGCGAGTACCTGCTCTTCACCATGGTCTTCGTCACGCTCTCCATCGTCATCACCGTCTTCGTGCTCAACGTGCACTACCGCGCGCCCGCCACGCACGCCATGCCCGCCTGGGTCAAGACCGTCTTCCTGGGCCTCCTGCCCCGCGTCATGTTCATGGCCCGGCCGGCGGCGGCGGCGGGGGCGGCGGGGGGCGCCCCGGGCCCCAGGGCCTGCCCCGGGGCCGAGCCGGGCGCCCTCGACTGCTGCGAGCCGGGCTCCGCCTGCCCCGCCTGCCGGCAGCACCGCGGGGCCAAGCTCTCCAACCTGGGCGCCAACCTCGCCGGGCGCCCCGGCTCCGAGCCCGCCCTGCCCCCCGAGATCAGAGACGCCATCCGCAGCGTCCAGTACATCGCGGAGACCATGAGGGCGCAGAACGCCGCCAAGGAGGTAGAGACGCTGGCGCCGCCCTCAGCCCTCCGACTGGAGCCCCCCTCAGTGACCCCCTCAGTGAGCCCCGCTCAGTGAGCCCCCCTCAGCGAGCCCCCTCAGTGAGCCCCCCTCAGTGAGCCCCGCTCAGTGAGCCCCCCTCAGCGAGCCCCCTCAGTGAGCCCCCCTCAGTGAGCCCCCCTCAGCGAGCCCCCTCAGTGAGCCCCCCTCAGTGAGCCCCGCTCAGTGAGCCCCCCTCAGTGACCCCCTCAGTGAGCCCCGCTCAGTGAGCCCCCCTCAGTGACCCCCTCAGTGAGCCCCGCTCAGTGAGCCCCCCTCAGTGACCCCCTCAGTGAGCCCCGCTCAGTGAGCCCCCTCAGTGAGCCCCCTCAGTGAGCCCCCTCAGTGAGCCCCCCTCAGTGAGCCCCGCTCAGTGAGCCCCCCTCAGTGAGCCCCCTGTGAGCCCCCCTCAGTGAGCCCCCCTCAGTGAGCCCCCTCAGTGAGCCCCCCTCAGTGAGCCCCCCTCAGTGAGCCCCCTCAGTGAGCCCCCTCAGTGAGCCCCCCTCAGTGAGCCCCCCTAGTGAGCCCCCCTCAGGGCTGGGGCCCTGGGCACCCCCCCCCAGCCCCACACACCCAGGAAAAGCCAGAGTGGCGCGGTGGCTCAAAAGGCAGAGCGCCAGCCTTGAGCAGAAGCTCAGGAACAGCGCCCAGGCCCCGAGTTCAAGCCCCAGCCCTGGCAAAGCAAACAAAACCCCACAAGGTCCTCTCTGAAAGAGGAACCGGGGGTGAGGCCCAGCGGGGAGATGGCTTGGTGCTCAAACTTCAGTACTACAAGAAGAAAAAGGGAGGGAGGGAGGGAGGGGGGAGGGAGGGAAGAAGGAAGGGAGGGAGGAGGCTGGGCGAGGCGGCCCCCATCACGTGATGGGGGGGGGGCCGGGTCCTCTCCAGGACTCAGAGCCTTGGTAAGGCGTGCGGGGCTTAGTGACCGGGGCTCTGCCTTCCTGGCTTAGGCCGCACTGGGCGCCCCGTCCTCCTCGCCCCCCCCCCCGCCGCCCGAGCCCCCCCTCCACGGGCAGCCGCTCGGGCGCCTTGGGGATGGGTCCTCTGGGTTCGCCAGCCTGCTCCGTCCTCCGCCCCTTCCCTCCCGAGGCGTCAGGATGGCGGGCGCGCCCCGCAGCCCCCCGAAGCCCCCGCGCTCCACCCGCCGGCGCCGTGCCCTGGGCACTGAGGCGGGCGCCGCTGGGCTTCTCTGGTCCTTTTTGTGTTTCCGCTTTTGGAGCCCGTGGCTCCGCCGTCATCCCGGCTGCCCAGGAGGCCCAGGTCTGAGGGTCGCGGTTCAAAGCCAGCCTGGGCAGGAACGGCTGCGAGACTCGTGACCTCCATTGAACTAGCGAAGGGGCTGGAGGTGGGGGTGGGCCCAGGCTGGAGTGAGCGCACCCAGCCTTCCCTCCCTCCCCTGCCCCCCCCCCGCCCCTGCCCCCACCCCCCCAGGCGCTCACTCCCGGCTGCTGCTGTCCCCAGGTCCAGGATGACTGGAAGTACGTGGCCATGGTGATCGACCGCATCTTCCTGTGGCTCTTCATCCTCGTGTGCATCCTGGGGACCGCGGGGCTGTTCCTGCAGCCGCTGCTGGCCAGGGAGGACGCGTGAGCCGGCCCGCCCCCCGCCCCCTGCCCCCGCCCGGCTGCCGGCTTGGTGACGGCACCTCCACATTGTGGGCACCTCCACAGGGCCCGCACCCCGCTCCCGCTCCCCCCGCCCGGCTGCCGGCTCCGGGACGGCACCTCCACAGGGCCCGCACCCCGCCCCCGCCCCCCCCACCCCCCGCCCAGCTGCTGGCTCCGGGACGGCACCTCCACAGTGCTTTGTTTCAGTTCTAGTAAGTTTGCGCAAAAAAAAAAAAAAATGATGCATGAAAAAGGTCAAGAGTATTTATTACACGGGCTGGGAACGTAGGTGGCTTAGCCCTGGGTTCGATTCCTCAGCACCACATACACAGAAAAAGCCGGAAGTGGCGCTGCAGCTCAAGTGGCAGAGTGCTAGCCTTGAGCAGAAAGAAGCCAGGGACAGTGCTCAGGCCCTGAGTCCAAGGCCCAGGACTGGCAAAAACAAAGTATTTATTACACATAAATGAATATTTCTACTACCCCTTGGGGGCAGGTGAAGAAGGCACTGTGCACCCAGGCACCAGTGGCTTACTTCAAATCCTAGAGACTCAGGAGGCTGAGATCGGAAGACCGTGGTTCAAAGTCAGCCCAAGCAGACCAAACCAAGACTCTAATCTCCAATATGCCGGCAAAAAGCTGGAAGTAGAGGTGTGGTTCTGTTAGGCGCAGATTTGGGGTCCCCAAAAACCACCAAGGAGCCGATTCCGATGCAAACGCACGAGTCTTTATTGCAAGCTCGAGCCTGGACTCCCAACCGTCGCTGACGCAGCGGCTCTGGATTGAGAGCGCCGACCCTCCCGTTAGTAAGGTTTATACAGGTAAAAGCATAGCACAGACGTAGGGGCTTGGCGCAGGGGGTAGAGTAAGCAACAAACCAGCAAGTGTGGCTCGGATGTAGGAGGTTGACGCAGAGGGTGGAGCAAATAACAAGCCATCTACAGAATCAATTTTGGGGTCAGGTTGACCTAATTATCAAGATGGAGTCAGCTCTACAACAGTTCAAGTGGTAGAGGGCCAGCCTTGAACAAAACAGCCTAGTGAGAGCACGGGACCCGGCTCAGTAAGTACACACTCACACGCGAGTGTTCCACTTTACACTCTGAATCACTCACAGCTGATAATCCACGGGGACCCCTGAATATCCACCCCCACCAGCCGTGATTTTCCTATGCAAGATTAAAACTGCCCCTCGCCCAAACCACTGTGACAACAAATCAAGAGGCGGAGTTCCAGAAAATGTATGGATACATGCCCCAAACATCTTAACAAATGGGGAAATCAACATCTGGGATGAACACAAATCAGGCTGCCTAACAGTCTTCATCCATCCACACTCTGACAGCCGGCTCTGGGCCGCGATGACAAAATGCCCGACACAATGAACTTAAAAACAGGGAAGGCTTACAGGGGCTCCTGGTTTCAGACGCTCTGCTCAGCCAGGTGCCTGTGGGTCCCTGGGGCAGGATGCGGGAGGCGGGGACTGGAAGTCCCAGTGCAGTCCCTGGTTCCCGGCCCACCAGGCAAGCAGACCCCGCCCAGCCAGCCGTCCACGACATCTCCAGAGCACAGCCAGGCAAACCCTGAGCACAGAGGCCTCAGGACGCAGACCCCGGCTGTGCCTTCCACCCAGCCTGCTGCGTCTCAGAGCAAAACCCAGCTCACCTCTTTCCCCCGGGGCCTCCAAGTCTCTCAAAGTCCAAATTTCAAAGCCTCCTTCAAAACTCAAAGCAAATTCAGGTGCCAGAGGCTCACGCCTGTCCTCCCAGCTACTCGGGAGGCCGAGATCTGAGGATCGTGGTTCCAAGCCAGCCCAGGCAGGAAAGCCCATAAGACTCTTATCTCAAGTTAACCACTAGAAAACTGGAAGTGGCACTGTGGCCCAAGTAGTAGAGGCTAGCCTCGTGCTGAAGAGCTCAGGGACACCGCCCGCCCAGAGTTCAAGCCCTGGGGCCGACAAAAACAACAAAAAAATCCTCAAGGACTGAGCCCTAGCAATGGGTCAATGAATCAGTCAATCAATGAGTCTTCCAATACAACTGGATTTTCTGGCCTTCAAAAGATGATTGTGAGGGCTGGGGATATGGCCTAGTGGCAAGAGTGCTTGCCTCGTATACATGAGGCCCTGGGTTCGATTCCCCAGCACTACATACACAGAAAATGGCCAGAAGTGGCGCTGTGGCTCAAGTGGCAGAGTGCTAGCCTTGAGCAAGAAGAAGCCAGGGACGGTGCTCAGGCCCTGAGTCCAAGGCCCAGGACTGGCAAAAAAAAGAAAAAAAAAGATGATTGAGTAATGATTTGCCTGGATGCAAACATTATTAGATTTTTCACTAGCTGGTTTTGCTGTTACTTCTAATGAGGACGCGAGTCAGGCAGGTGGATCTGTGCTTTGTAGCAGAACATCTATGAAGATAAGCCACTGTTCACACCTGGTAGCGTCTGGTCACTTACGAGCATCGGGAGGTGTGTGCTTGCTGCGTGAACTCGCACTACAGCTCCCGGGGAGGTTTCTCACTTAACGTGTGTTCCCAGTGTGCACAGGAACGATTATTGCAGCCCATTTGTAAATGACAGGAATGAAAAGGCCAAGCGTTCCAACAACTGAAACCAGAAGGAAGGTCCACAGACACAGCCGGTCGAGAACCTGGGCTATGAATTTCCAGTCTTCCACCACCTGTGGCAAAAGCAAACAAGCACGTGAGATGCACCAGTGCCCCCGCCCCGGGCTCCACCGGCCTCGCGCCGAGAAAGGGAACCTGAGCTGGGGGCTGCGGCCTGGCCCGGCTCCGCGGGCTTCCTTCCCCTGTCAGCTGGCGGTATTTTTGTACCGCTGTCCCGCACCAGCCCCGGGGTTCGAACTCGGGGCCTGGGCGCTGTGCCGCAGCGCCACTTCCTGCTTCTGTGGTGCACTGGAGATGAGGGCCTCAGGACTTCCTGCCGGGGCTGGCTTCGAACCGAGTCCGTGGAGCTCAGCCCCCGGGGTGGCTGGGAGGACAGGCGGGCGCCCCCCACCCGGGCCGCCCGCTGAGTTCAGGCTAAGGGCCCTCCCGGCCTCCGCCCGCCAGGAGGAAGCCCCGCCTCCTTCCCACACGAGGAGAAAGCCCCGCCTCCACCCTCACCAGGAGGAAGTCCTGCCTCCTCCCCGCCGGAAGCCCCGCCTCCAACCGCCCCCGTGCCAGGAAGAAGCCCCACCTCCTCCCCCAGGAAGAAGCCACGCCCCCGCCTCCTCCCCCTGCCGAGGGAGCCCCACCTCCATCCTGCCTCCTCCAGGCCGGAAGCGCCGCCTCCACCTGCCCCGCGCCAGGAGGAAGCCCCGCCTCCTCCCCGCCGGAAGCCCCGCCTCCTCCCCCAGGAAGAAGCCACGCCCCCGCCTCCTCCCCCTGCCGGGAGGGAGCCCCACCTCCATCCTGCCTCCTCCAGGCCGGAAGCCCCGCCTCCACCCGCCCCCGCGCCAGGAGGAAGCCCCGCCTCCTCCCCCGCGGGCCTACCTGGCGGACGGCGCTCTCCTTGGCCACGTGCCAGGTGATGAGCCGGAGGGAGTCGAGGGCGGCCTCCAGAGCGCTCGGGCCCCCGGGGCCGGGGCGGGCGGGGTGGCCGGGCGGCGGCCGGGCGGCGCCGCGGAGGCGGGCGGCGGGGCGGCGCATGCGCAGCAGCCGGGGGAGCCGGCGCAGGAAGGCCCCGCGCACCCAGGGCGCCATGGCGGAGTGCGTGGCGGGCGTGCGGTGGTGCAGGTTGATGGCGAAGACGGTGACGGCGATGGAGAGCGTGACGAAGATCATGGTGAGGACCAGGTACTCGCCGACGAGCGGGATGGCGGTGGAGGAGGAGGGGATGATCTCGGCGATGACCAGCAGGAAGACGGTGAGCGACACGAGCACCGAGGTGCTCAGGCTGAGCTTCTCGCCCTCGCTCGCGGGCAGGTAGAAGACGGCGACGGTGAGCAGCGCGAGGCCCGCGCAGGGCGCCAGCAGGAAGAGCGCGTAGAAGAGCGGCCGGCGCCGCAGCACCAGCGCGAAGGTGGCGCCCGCGACGCCGCCGCCGCGCCCCGCGCCCCCGCCGCGCGCGCCCGCCGCGCTCACCAGCTCCCACTCGCCGTTGTCGAACAGGTGGGCGCGGTCCGCCTCGCGCGCCGCCAGCACCAGCTCCACCTGCGAGCCGTCGTAGGTCCACGAGCCGAACCGCAGCGAGCAGTTCTGGAGGTCGAAGGGGAAGAAGGTGACGTCCATGGGGCAGGAGCTCCGGTAGCTGGCGGGCCGCGTCCACGACACGCGCCCGTCGTGCCGCACCACCGTCTTCGTGCTGGCGCCCTCGAAGCGTCCGTCCGCACTAGCGCACACACACACACACACTCAGGAGAGCCGTGGGCACGCGCGCCCGCGCCGGGCAGAGAAAAGACCCCGGGACCCCGGCCCCGAAGGCGGGGAGGCGCGCGGCCCGGACGGCGAACGGGCACGCGGGCCGGGCGTGAGCGCCAATCCCAGAGGGCCCCGGGAGCGCGGCCCGCCCCCCTGCCCTGCCTCGCGCCGCCTGGGTCACGTGTGCCGGGCGTGAGCACCAATCCCTGAGGGCCCTGGGCACATAGCCCGCCCCCTGCCCCGCCTCGCACCGCCCGGGTCACGTGGGCCGGGCGTGAGCACCAATCCCAGAGGGCCCCGGGCACATAGCCCGCCCCCTGCCCCGCCTCGCACCGCCCGGGTCACGTGGGCCGGGCGTGAGCACCAATCGGAGAGGGCCCTGGGAGCGCGGCCCGCCCCCTGCCCTGCCTCGCGCCGCCCGGGTCACGTGGGCCGGGCGCGAGCACCCATCCCCGAGGCCTCTGGGAGCGCGGCCCCCTGTCCCCGCCTCCAGTCCCCGAGCCCGGCGCTTCCTTCCACCCGCGCCCGCTCCCGGCCGCCCCCCCCAGCCCGGACGTTGCCTCCGCTTCTAGGCTTGGGGTCTTGCGTTTCTCCCCCGCGGCGGGCAAGGGGGGGGCAGGAGGGAAGCGGGAGGACGGGCCGCCGCGATCGCGCGGGTCGCGTGCACTGCGCCCTCGAGGGCGGCGAGGGGCGGGAGGGGCGGCACCTTCCTCACCGACACGAAGCCCCCCGGGCCGCGCCCGCCGCCGGTGCCGCCATCCCCGCCCCTCGGAGCCCGGGGCAGGCGAGCCCACGAAACCCCTACCGCCCCGAGCCGCGGCTCAGGCGGCGTGGAAGAGCAAGGCGGGCGCCCCGGGCCCTGGGCGCAAACCCGGTGCCGGCGACGCGGAGCGTCCCCAGACTTCACGACAGGGGCTCGCTGGGCTTTGTGCACTGCCTCCCCGGGGGCCGGAGCCGCCCGACGACGCGCGCCTGACGACACCGACGACGCGCGCCCGGCCCGCGGGCCACACTCACTTATCGAACAGCACGATGTCCGGGGTCCAGAGCGAGTCCGAGGGCACGCGGATGGCCGCGATGCCGCCGTAGTCGGCGGGATTCCACCTCAGCTTGGCGTCCGTCCACTCCTGCGGAACCGAGTCGACCCTCAGCCAAGCGCCAAGGGTCAGAGCACCGACGCCTTGGGTTGGTCAGACCCAGGGATTCTGGACACGAAGTCCCCTCCTGAGTCAGCCGCAGGAAACCCCCCTCCACTGGAGACAGGGGAGGACACCAAGCTCAGGGCGTGTCCGCCGAAGCCGGGCCCGGTCAGCCCGGCTGAGGGGGGCGCTGGGAATGGGGCTCGTGGCTGAGCGGTGGAGCGCTCGCCTGGCATGCCTGAAGAAAGCCCTGGGTTCGATTCCCCAGCACCACACAACAGGAAAGGCCAGAGGGGCGCTGCGGCTCAGGTGGCAGAGTGCTGGCCTGGAGCGGGAAGAAGCCAGGGACAGTGCTCAGGCCCTGAGTCCAAGGCCCAGGACTGGAAAAACAAAAGGGGGAGGGCAATGGATGCACACACGGTGTGCGCATGCACGCAACGTCACGGGGAACCCCATTCGTCTGGACACCGAAGTGCTAATGTAATGAAGTCTTCCATTCTTGCTCTCCCTTGGGCTAGGGGGGCCTGTGGGCTCCCACACCCCATCTGCGTAGCTCTCCCCTAACACACCAGACACACCCCAGCCCCAGGGCCTTCGCACTTGCGTCCCCTCTTTCCAACATGGCTTTTCTGACCAGGGTAGTCCCTCTTTCCCAGAATTCTCCAAGCCTGCCAGTTGTAAGGTATAATGCAGCCTAACTCTTCATTTTTCTCCAACTAGAGTGAAGTTCATGAGGACAGCTTTTTTTTTGGGGGGGGGTCACTTGTGGGGCTTGAACTCGGGGCCTGGGCGCTGTCCCTGAGCTCGTCAGCTCAAGGCTGGTGCTCCACCACTTTGAGCCACAGCGCCACTTCCAATCTTCTGGTGGCTCCTTGGAGATAAGCATCTCAGGGCCTTTCCTGCCCAGGCTGGCTTTGAACCCTGATCCTCAGCTCTCAGCCTCCTGAGCAGCTAGGAGGACAGGCGTGCGCCACCAGCACTTGTCAACAGACACATTTTTGTTTGGTTTTGTTTTCTTTCCAGTCCTGGGGCTTGGACTCAGGGCCTGAGCACTGTCCCTGGCTTCTCTTTGCTCAAGGCTAGCACTCTGCCACCTGAGCCACAGCGCCGCTTCTGGCTGTTTTCTATCTATGTGGTGCCGGGGAATCGAACCCAGGGCTTCATGTATGTGAGGCGAGCGCTCCACCACTAGGCCATGTTCTCAGCAGACACCCTCCCCGCGCCCCCATTAAACACACCACTAGCTATGACTACAAGAGCTCCAGCTGCACCCATGGCCCTCCATCCTGTGCATCCAATCCAGCTGGTGTCACCCACCAGCCCCTGCGCCCGGGCCTCCCCCGACAGCGGGGCCCCCCGAATGTGGTACACACCTGCTTCAACCAGACATTCGTGGTCAGTAACTGATTTTTCTCATCCTGCAAAATAAGAATCGGGTGATTACACTTCAGTCCCGGGGGCGACCGCGCGTCAGTACCACTGTTGCCACTTGCGCGTGGAAGCGTGGCCCTGCTCCTCAGCGGGGGAGCGGCTGTCCGTGGGCCCTGTGGAAACGCGCCACGCCCGTCCAGCTGCCCTTCACGAAGTTCCTTCCAACACAGCCCCCGCCTCAGATAAGCACCCCGCCTAACGCACGCCGGCAGCGCTGCAGATCCGCCTTCCCAGCCGGGCGCGGGGGGGGGGGGGGGGGGGGCCGCCATCCTAGCCACCCGGGAGGCTGAGCGCCGAGGGCCCGCTGGGGGGCAGCCAGGCCAGGGGAGGCCGCCAGACGCCTGTCTGCAACTCACCAGCAAAAGGCTGGAGTTAGAGCCGTGCTTCAAGTAGCAGAGCTCCAGCCTTGAGAGACAGAGGCAAGTGAGAACCAGAGGCCCTCCGCTCAACCGCAAGCCCTGCTATAAAAACAAGCAGGAGAAACCAAAGGGCTGGGCGCGTAGGTCGGCTCGCGCTGGAGCGCTTGCCTGGCAGGCATAAAACCCCGGGTTCTACTCCACAGAAACAGGAAAAGTCGGAAGTGGCGCTGGGGCTCAGGTGGCAGAGTGCTAGCCTTGAGCAAAAAGAAGCCAGGGACAGTGCTCAGGCCCTGAGTGCAAGGCCCAGGACTGGCCAAAAAAACAAATAAAATGTGAATTCACATAAATCTTACTCTGTGCATTAGCACCAGGTAAAACCTAAGTGCTTTGAATCACAACACAGATAAATACTCCATACATTCACAGCACGCGTGGCCGGTGGACACACCCGTGTCCCCTGCCAGCTCCCCAGAACATTCCTCCGCACAGGGCTTGCACGCTAACCCTCAGCCCAGCGCCACCAACCGCTGGAGTGACTCGAACACACCTCCAAGTGTGTTCCATTTTTTAAATATTTATTTTGGTCAGTTGTGGGCTGGCGCTTTACCACTTTGAGCCACAGTACCACCTCCGGTTTTCTTTTTTCTTTTTCCAGTCCTGGGCCTTGAACTCAGGGCCTGAGCACCGTCCCTGGCTTCCTTTTGCTCAAGGCCAACACTCCGCCCCTTGAGCCACAGCGCCCCTTCCCGCTTTTTCTGAGTAGTTTGTTGGACTTCCCTGCCCACTGGCTTTGAACCTGGATCCTCAGGCCTCGGCCTCCTGAGTAGCTGGGGTGGCGGGCCTGGGCCGCAGCACCCAGCAGGAACGCCTTCTTAATGATCCTGGCCACTCAGGAGGCTGAGATCTGAGGCTGGAGGTTCAAAGCCACCCCAGACAGACAAGTCTGAGAGATGCTTACTGCCACCAAAAAAAGCCAGACGTGGCGGTGTGGCGCAAGTGGTCGTGACAGCCTGGAGAGCAAACGCTCTGTGGAGCCCAGGGGCTCTGAGTTCAAGTCCCGGCTACGCACGGAAAAAAAGCCTCTGAAATGCTGTAAGTGTGAGCCTGAGGGAATATCTATTCCATTTAGAGACTTCCCAAAACCGCTTGATCATATTTTTAACCAATAAAAGGAGAACCCTTACCGGGCACCAGGGGCTCGCGCCTGTCATCCTAGCTACTGAGGAGGCTGAGATCTGAGGTTCGTGGTTCAAAGCCAGCCGGGGCAGGAAAGTCCACGAGACTCACCTCCAATAAACCACCAGAAAACCAGAACTGGCGCTGTGACTCAGAGTGGCAGAGCGCTAGCCTTGAGCAGAAAAGCTCAGGGACAGCGCCCGGGCCCTGAGTTCAAGCCCCAGGACCAACAACAACAAAGAGAGAAACCTCAGTATGATATATTTTAATGTCTTTAAATTCACTGAAGATAAGCCTCTCGCATTACCAACTAAGATCAAACAATTTCTAGAATATACCACGGGGGCAGCGTAATTGTTCTTCCCTGGTAGCAGCTGGAGCCTAGCACAGTTCCCGGCTGACAAGGGCTCCTCTGCCGTACCGCGAACCAGAACGTAACCCCAGGCACACCTACCACGTCCACTAATTGAGAGATGCCCAGGCCAAACTTGATTCTTATTTTGTCATTCAGCTGCTCCACAGGACGAACCCATTTTTCGTAGTCTTGAAATAAATCCTTAAACAAATTGTCTTCATGTTTCACCACAAGGGAAGGTGCTGCTAATCCTATAGAGCAAATATTGATGTTACTATAACGGCTTTCTCTTGCCTCAGTGCTCTACGTAGATCAGGCCCAGAGAGACAGGGAAAACATGTTTTCTCACGCGTGGACATTAGATCTAGTTTATAAATACAGAGGTTAATATATACAGGCTCATGCGCACATATACCCACATAGTAACTAAAGCATGGCAGACACACGGGAAAGTTCCAATGGTGTAACGTTTTTGAGCCACAGCGCCACTTCTGTTTTTTTCTATATATGTGGTGCTGAGGAGTCGAACCCAGGGCTTCACGTACACGAGGCGAGCACTCTACCGCTAAGCCACATTCCCAAGCCCCAGTATTTCTTTTATTATTGGTCTGCTGGTAATAACTTATTTCAATGTTCAATTGAATTTAGACTCTTATTAACGCAGCTTTTAAAATGAAATGTTCAGCTGGGTGTGGTGGCTCACACCTGCAATCCCGGCTGCTCAGGAGGCTGAGATCTGAGAATCACGGTCCAAAGCCGTCCAGTAGGAACGTCTGTGAGACTCTTACCTCCAATAAACAAAAACAAAGCTAGCAGTGAAGGTGTGGCTCAAGTGATGAGTGCCAGCCTTGCGCGAAAAGGCAGAGAGCACAAAGCCCAGAGTTCAAGCCCCAGTGCCAGCACAGAATTTAAAAAGTACAGAGGTGGGGCTGGGAATGTGGCCTAGTGGCAGAGCGCTCGCCTAGCATGCATGAAGCCCTGGGTTCGATTCCTCAGCACCACATACACAGAAAAAGCCAGAGGTGGCGCTGTGGCTCAAGTGGCAGAGTGCTAGCCTTGAGCAGAAAAGCTCAGGGACAGTGCTCAGGCCCCGAGTTCAAGGCCCACAACCAAGAAAAAGACAAAGAAAAAGAAAAGGTATATCTTATTAAAGTTGGAAAACTAACAGATACTAGGCATTCCTGGTCTAAATAACCTCCCCTCCAGTCTCCGTGTACCTTTTTATTTTTTTAATTAGCAGGAATTGACTTTTGTTCCTTCTTTAAAAAAATCCTTGGGCTGGGGATATAGCCTAGTGGCAAGAGTGCCTGCCTCGGATACACGAGGCCCTAGGTTCGATTCCCCAGCACCACATATACAGAAAATGGCCAGAAGCGGCGCTGTGGCTCAAGTGGCAGAGTGCTAGCCTTGAGCGGGAAGAAGCCAGGGACAGTGCTCAGGCCCTGAGTTCAAGGCCCAGGACTGGCAAAAAGAAAAAAAAAAATCCTTACTGCCATCCTTAGCACAGCTATTTTAAGCAACAGCAGGATAAGGCCGTGAGCACTTGGTTGGCAAGAGGCAACAACGGGAGGACAGGCGGGATCTGCAGCCTGACGCGAAGCGGGCTCGCGGGCCTCGTTCCACCGCGACAGCCAGGCACGATTTCCATCCTAGGCCACATCGATTTTTATTTTTTTTTTTGGCCACATTGATTTTTGCCACAGAATGATAGGATAAAGTCACACCACGGTACCTGCACTGTCTCGCTACACTTCATTTAACACCTTGTCTGACTCTCGAATGAGATGATGCCCTTGGGTGGTGCTAAATTTGTGTCTGGTCAATACTTGTCAAGAAGAGAGAGAAGAAAAGTTTAAGCATCATCAGATCAAGTAACTGCGGAGCTCGCTGTCTTGATTTGGGATCATAGATCTCTTCACAAGCCATAAATATGCTGAGGAGCCAGGACATTCACCGTGGCAGGAAATTAAACACGTCCACGTAGGTGCCAGTGTCCTTGCTCAGCCACCTTCAGCGCGAGAGCCCATCGCCTATGAATAAACGAAGCGGGCGCCGGGGGCGCAGGCCTGGACTCCCGGCTACTCAGGAGGCTGAGATCTGAGGATCCCAGGTCCAAGCCCGCCGAGGTAGGAGAGTCGGCAGGATTCTTATGTCCAACGAATCATTCGAGAAGCTGCAAGTGGCGCTGTGGCTCAAGCGGCAGAGCGCTAGCCCCGAGCCCCAGAGCTCAAGGACGGCGCCCGGGCCCCGAGTCCAAGCCAGGCCTGGCTGTGTGCAAGCACGACCAACTTCTCCTAGGAATCCCCCCCTCGCTGAGAGCCAGGGGCCCCTCCGCCCCCCGTCCAGCGGGGCTCTGCCTGCCCAACAGCACTTGGCAGGAAGCGGAGCTGAGGCCCACGTGGTGGCCAGCTCGCCGGAGTGGGAAAGCCAGCGGGGGCCCAGAGCCAGCACCTCCTTTGCCCCTCAGAACCCCATTCCTGGGATCAGGGAACACCTCAGAGTTCCATCCATAGCTGCTTCAAGAAACCAAACATGGGCTGGGGATGTGGCCTAGTGGTAGAGCACTCGCCCCGTATACATGAGGCCCTGGGTTCAATTCCCCAGTGGCGCTGTGGCTCAAGTGGCAGAGTGCTAGCCTTGAGCAAGAAGAAGCCAGGGACAGTGCTCAGGCCCTGAGTTCAAGGCCCAGGACTGGCCAAAAAAAAAAAAAAAAACCTCAAACAATTTCACAAAGAAGCCTCACACGCGAGCTCACGGAGCTCACCGAGCATTGTGAGGAAATCAGGGTACTGTTGGTCTCAAAATAAACTACGTGCAAAAGTTTAAGGACATACAAAAAGCTGGCCAACGGGTACTGGTGCTCCCGCCTGTCATCCCAGCCGCTCAGGAGGCTGAGATCTGAGGGTCACGGTTCAAAGCCAGCCCGGGCAGCAAAGTCCAGGAGACGCTTATCTTCAGTGAACCCCCAGAAAATTGGAAGTGGCGCGGTGGCTCAAAGTGGCAGAGCACCAGCCTTGAGGGAAAGAGCTCAGGGACAGCGCCCAGGCCCGGAGTTCAAGCCCCATGTCTGGAAAAAAGAAAAAACAAAGCTGACCACAGTGAAGCCAAGGGCCTGTTTGTGTGCATTTCTACTAGCATCTGGAAGAAAACAAGCTTAAAAGATTTCTTGCATCTCTTGTTTGCAATGAAGTATTTTATTTTCCCTTCACTAAAGAACTCAGCCACTCCATGTATTAAAAATGCCAAGTGTCACACAGCAAAGATATAGAACCAACTCATGACTATCTGATTTCCATAAATCACTGTTCCAATCACTGGTAAGTCAGTTGAAACGACTTATCTTAGGCCAGATTGCCTTCTGGGCCTCTTTCCACAGCTCCATGACCTTCCAGCAGCAAAATAGGTATAAATTTTGGCTGACAAGCCAAAGATTCTTCTTTTGCCTGGGAACTGGCTCGGGCCTGTAATCCTAGCTGCTCAGGAGGCTGAAATCTGAGGACCAAGGCACGAAGCCTGCAGGAAAGCCCATCAGATTCCTCGCTCCAGTCAACCAGCAAGAAAGCCAGGAGTGGACCTGCACCAAGTCACAGAGTGCCGCCCTTGTGCAAAAAAGCCAAGTGAGAGCACAAGACCCTGAGTTAAAAAGAAAGAGAGAATGTAAACCAAGTTCACATCTGTAATCCAGCTTTAGGGCAGCTGCAACGGAACTTCAGTTTAATGTGAGTTCAAGGTCACCCTGTGCTACATAGTGAAATCTTGTCCCATAAAAACAAAAAAAGAATCCAAGATGAATATGAAAACAATGACATGTAAACAGAATGTGATTATTGAAAGGATGTGAAATTGTGTGTGTGTGTGTGTGTGTGTGTGTGCGTGTGTGTGCTGGGGCTTAAACTCAGGGCCATAAGCTCTTGCATGTGTTTTTCTCCAAGGTTGGGGCTCTACTTCTTCCGGTGTTCTGGTGGTTCACTGGAGATGAGAGTCTCACGGACCTTCCTGCCCGGGATGGCTTCCAACCTCATTCCTCAGACCTCACACATAGCTGGGGCTACAGGCATGAGCCTCCAGGCCAGGCACCCTTCCATTGTGACGGGAGAGAAGTAAGGAGTCAGCCAGACCGATTCACCTGCCTGAAGAAACACAGCCAGCGCGTAGTGCTGCCCCCGTAATGCCACCCACACTCAAGATGTATGCAAAAGCAAACTCCTAGTTAGGAGCAGTTGCGCAATGAGATCACCTATTCCGCATCATTCTTTTTCAGTACCAGTGCTTATTAAAGCACACGGGAAGGCTGCGGCGGATCACGGCCACTCCACAGGCTGAGATCAAAGGATCATGGTTCAAAGCCAGCCTAGGCAGATACATCTGAGAGACTCTTACATGAAATTAACCAGCCCAAAGCCGGAAGTGGAGCCGTGGCTCAAATGGAAGAGCACCAGCCTTGAGTGAAAGAGCTCAGGGAGGCCGTCCAGGCCTTGAGTCCAAGCCCCACGACCAGCATGGAAAGAAAAATCAAAGCATAAGCAGTGTGAGAAGCACAGTCCTGGCCCGGTGCCAGCGGCTGTGCCTGTGATCCTCGTTAGGACGGAAGCAGGCCGAGAGGACCCTGCTCAAGACCAGCCTGGGCAGTCCTTGCGACTCCATCTCCAACACCACCAGCAAAAGGCGGGGCCGGAGGCACGACTGGAGCGGCCGCCTGTCAGCCTAGCTATGGGGAGGGAGGCCTGAACTCAAACCTCACAGTCCTGCCAGAGACAAAAGAAAAGAACAAGAAAAGAGAATGACAGTTCTTCCCCTCTCATACAGGACAAGGAAAGACGTGGTGCAAAGAACCGAAGCACTGGTGGCTCGCACCTGTCGCCCCAGCTACTCCAGACCCGGGGGCTGAGGTCCAAAGCCGGCCGGGCAGAGCCGTCCTCTTAAGGCTCTTAGCTCCAGCACACTTGTCAGCAAGAGCCAGACGGGGCGCCCCGGCCTTGAGCACCCCAGCGGGCGCGCGGGGCGGCGCCCGGGCCCTGGGCTCCAGCACCACCCTTAAAAACAACCACCACATAACAGTACTGAGTGTGGTTCTCCTACGACGAGGGGCCCCGCGCGGAGGCCGGAAGGCACCGGACGTGGCTCCCGGGAGGTCAGCGCCTTAGCCCACCGAGGCCCGGCGGGGGCAGGTTACGTCGGGGCCCCGGGGGCCCCGTGCGCGGGGTCCCGGCTGCGCAGGAGGCTGAGGGCTCAGGACCCGGGCTCAAAGCCCGCCCGCCCGCACGGGGAGGGCCACAGGGCCCAGGAGGCGCCCGTCTCCCCCGCATCCGCCCAAGGGCGCAGGCGGAGCGGAGGCTCAAGGGCTGCGGGGAAGCCCGGGACGAGGCCCGCACCCCAGCACCCGCCACGGAGGAGCCGCCCTTCCCACAGGCTGGGGCTGTGAGCCGCCCCCGCGGCCCCCTCCTCAGCCCGGTGGATGACCCTCGACGCCGGGCCCGGGGAAGGGGCGGGGGAAGCGGCCGGGGGGGGGGGGGGGGGGGCTGCGGGGGGGGGGCGGGGAAGCGGCGGGGGGGGGGGGGCGATGCGGGGGGGCGGGGAAGCGGCCCGCGTGGGGGCTGCGAGGGGGGGCGGGGAAGCGGCGGGGGGGGGGCGATGCGGGACGGCCGGGGAAGCGGCCTGCGTGGGGGCTGCGGGGGGGGGGGGGGTTCACGGCAGCCGGGCCGGGCGCGCGGGGCGGGGGTGGGGCGCGCGGGGCGGGGCCCAGGTTTGCAGTCAGCCCAGCGGGCGGGCGCGGGCGGGGGACTCGGGCCCCGCTCACCTCCACAAAGCCCGCCCGCGTGGGGCTCGGGGCGCCCGGCGAGCCGCTCGGCCGCGAACCTCCGCCCCTCCGCCGGCCCCGGCCCGCCGCCCCCCTCGCCGCAGCGCCTGGGAGTCGGGCGTCCACCCGGGAGGGCGGCCGGTCCGGGGCGGCGCCCGGCGGGGACCAGCGGTGCCCGGTGCCCGGCCGCGCGGGGGCGGGGAGCTTCGCCCGCCAGGAAGGGGGGCAGGCGGGGGGCAGGGGCGCCCGGGGGAGGGGGCGGCCAGGCCTCGCCTGCCGAGGGGGGGACCCTGCACCCCAGGGCCCGCCGGCCAAGGGGGGACCGGAGGAGCGGGGACCTCGCGCGTCCCCAGGAAGAGGTGCGGGGAATCCACGCAAACCGCGGAGGAGCGCGCCCGCCCCGCGCCCGCCCCACCGGGACCTGCGCCCCCCCACGCCCGCCCCGCTCCCGCCCCACCGGGACCTGCGCCCCCCCACGCCCGCCCCGCTCCCGCCCCACCGGGACCTGCGCCGCCCCACGCCCGCCCCGCGCCCGCCCCACCGGGACCTGCGCCCCCCCACGCCCGCCCCGCGCCCGCCCCACCGGGACTCGCGCCCGCCCCGCACCCGTCCGGCCCACCGGGACCTGCGCCCTCCCCCCGCCCGCCCCACCAGGACCCGCGCCCCCCCCCCCCCCGTCCGCCCGGCCCACCGGGACCCGCGCCCCCCCGCCCGCCCCGCCCGCGCCCGGCCCACCGGGACGCGCGCCCGACTCACCGGGACCCGCGCCCGCCTCATGCCCGCCCGCCCGGCCTCCCGAGCCCGCCGCCCCGGCTCACCTCCCGGGCCGAGACCCGCTCCCGCCGCGCCCCGCAGCCCGGAGAGCAGCTGAAGCAGGAGGAGGAGGAGGCGGAGCGCGCGGCGCCCGGGCCCCCGCGCCGCCATCGCCCGGCCCGCGCGGGAATGCCGACCCGGAGACCGCACCCGACGGACCCCGCCGGCTCGCCCCGGCCCCGAGCGGCCCGCAGCCCCGCGCACCCCCGCCCCCGCCGCGCCTCCCCGCCCCGGGCGGGCGGGCGGGACCGGGGGAGGAGACGGACACGGCCCCGCCCACCCGCGGGCCACGCCCGCGCCGCTTCCGGCCACGCCTCGGATTCCGTCCCGCTGATCTGGACCCACCCGGCCCCGCCCCGATGCTCCCGGCCCCGCCCGCCCCAGCCCTGGCCCCGCCCCACTGCTGGCCACGCCTCCACCGCCTGCCCGGTCTCCCGGCTCTCAGCTCTCTCGGCCTCTACCACGAGGGCCCGCCCCTCAGGCCCCGCCCATTCCCTCAGGCCCCGCCCCTGACCCAATCCGGTGAATCCCTGCCCCCGCCCGGCCCCGCCCATCCCTCAGGCCCCGCCCCTGACCCAATCCAGTGAATTCCGGCCCCGCCCATCCCTCAGGCCCCGCCCCCAGGGCCCCTCTCCCAGGGACGCGGCCCGCCGCGGGTACCGAGTGAGCCCCCCATCTCCATCTGCACCCGCGAGGCGACTCCCCCCGCGGGGCCGGCTCCTCCGGCCTTCACACGGGGTGGGGCCTGGAGCCGCGCCCGCCCCGTCCGTCATCCCGGCTCCCGGGAGGCTGAGCGCGGAGGACCGCGGTTCAAAGCCGGCCCCCCCGCCCGGGAGACCCCGCGAAGGGGCTCCCCGCTCCACGGAGCCGCTCAGGGGCGGGGCGGGGCGGGGCGGGGGGTGCGGCGCCGGCCTCGAGTGCCACGGAAGCTCATGGGGACGGCGCCCAGGCCCCGAGTGCCCGCGCGCGCGCACACGCGCGCACACACGCACGCACACGCGCACACGAGGTGGACCCAGGTCAGTGGACCCAGCGGGGCGGCCGTGGGCGCAGGTCCGACGCTCGTCCACGACGCCCTCCGTGGGCCGGGGTGGGCGGGGCCCCGAGCGAGCACGGCGCATGCGCGGGCACGGCGCTCCCCCAGACGGAAGCTGCCGGCTGGCGTGGGGGCCCCGGTCCCCCCCGGGCCTGCCCGTGACCCTTCGCGCTGCGCGCGGCCCCGGGCACGCCAGGCCGCTGTCGGCGAGCCCCGCGTGGCCGGGCGCGCGCGGGGCCGCCACGGACGGCGCCGGCGTGGACGCCGCGGGGGTTCACCGCGACCGGGAGCTCCGCCCCGCGGTGCCCGTGCACACGCGCGAATCTCCACAGCACGGCTCCTTTCAGACCCCTCCCCTCGCACTGCCCGCGCAGCCGGAAGAGGGAGGCCGGTGAGGCGGGCGTGTGCCCGCCGGGCTCGGGGAGGCGCTCGCGGGAGTCGTCCCGGTCCCGCGGAGAGGGCAGGCCGCAGCGGGCGCCGCACACCCCAGCCCGAGTGTGAGGGTGGGGTCAAGGGTCAGCCGGAGCTGTGGCCCGGGGTTCACAGCCAGCCGGGACAGGAAGGTCCGGGAGACCCTTCGCTCCAGGGAATGGCGGTGGAAGAGGCCAGGACGGCGCCGGGCCCGGGGTTCGGGCCCCCCGCCCCACACAGAGCCGGTGCTGTGTCCGTGAGAGGAGGTGAACAACCGCCCACGGCGGAGCGGGGGGAAGACGGCAGCCGCCCCGCACCGCCCGAGCCACGGGAACCGCGCTCGCTGGCGCGGAGGACACGGAGGACACGCACCGAGCCAGCGCGGGGGACACGCACCGAGCCAGCGCCGGGGACACGCACCGAGCCAGAGCCAGCGCGGGGGACGCGCACCGAGCCAGCGCCGGGGACACGCACCGAGCCAGAGCCAGCGCGGGGGACACGCACCGAGCCAGCGCCGGGGACACGCACCGAGCCAGAGCCAGCGCGGGGGACACGCACCGAGCCAGAGCCAGCGCGGGGGACACGCACCGAGCCAGCGCGGGGGACACGCACAGAGCCAGAGCCGGGGACACGCACCGAGCCAGAGCCAGCGCGGGGAACACGCACCGAGCCAGAGCCAGCGCCGGGGACGCGCACCGAGCCAGAGCCAGCGCGGGGGACACGCACCGAGCCAGCGCGGGGGACACGCACAGAGCCAGAGCCGGGGACACGCACCGAGCCAGAGCCAGCGCGGGGGACACGCACCGAGCCAGCGCGGGGGACACGCACAGAGCCAGAGCCGGGGACACGCACCGAGCCAGAGCCAGCGCGGGGAACACGCACCGAGCCAGAGCCAGCGCGGGGGACGCGCACCGAGCCAGAGCCAGCGCGGGGAACACGCACCGAGCCAGAGCCAGCGCGGGGAACACGCACCGAGCCAGAGCCAGCGCCGGGGACGCGCACCGAGCCAGAGCCAGCGCGGGGGACACGCACCGAGCCAGCGCCGGGGACGCGCACCGAGCCAGAGCCAGCGCGGGGAACACGCACCGAGCCAGAGCCAGCGCGGGGGACGCGCACCGAGCCAGCGCGGGGGACACGCACCGAGCCAGCGCCGGGGACACGCACCGAGCCAGAGCCAGCGCGGGGAACACGCACCGAGCCAGCGCGGGGGACACGCACCGAGCCAGCGCCGGGGACGCGCACCGAGCCAGAGCCAGCGCCGGGGACACGCACCGAGCCAGAGCCGGGGACGCGCACCGAGCCAGCGCGGGGGACGCGCACCGAGCCAGAGCCGGGGACGCGCACCGAGCCAGCGCGGGGGACGCGCACCGAGCCAGAGCCGGGGACACGCACCGAGCCAGCGCCAGCGCGGGGAACACGCACCGAGCCAGCGCGGGGGACACGCACCGAGCCAGCGCCGGGGACACGCACCGAGCCAGAGCCGGGGACGCGCACCGAGCCAGCGCCGGGGACACGCACCGAGCCAGAGCCGGGGACACGCACCGAGCCAGAGCCAGCGCCGGGGACACGCACCGAGCCAGAGCCAGCGCCGGGGACACGCACCGAGCCAGAGCCGGGGACGCGCACCGAGCCAGCGCGGGGGACGCGCACCGAGCCAGAGCCGGGGACACGCACCGAGCCAGCGCCAGCGCGGGGAACACGCACCGAGCCAGCGCGGGGGACACGCACCGAGCCAGCGCCGGGGACACGCACCGAGCCAGAGCCGGGGACGCGCACCGAGCCAGCGCCGGGGACACGCACCGAGCCAGAGCCGGGGACACGCACCGAGCCAGAGCCAGCGCCGGGGACACGCACCGAGCCAGAGCCAGCGCCGGGGACACGCACCGAGCCAGAGCCGGGGACACGCACCGAGCCAGAGCCGGGGACGCGCACCGAGCCGGAGCCGGGGACGCGCACCGAGCCAGAGCCGGGGACACGCACCGAGCCAGCGCCGGGGACACGCACCGAGCCAGAGCGAGCGCGGGGGACACGCACCGAGCCAGCGCGGGGGACACGAGGACGCGCACCGAGCCGGAGCCGGGGACGCGCACCGAGCCAGCGCCGGGGACGAGCACCGAGCCAGAGCCGGGGACGCGCACCGAGCCAGAGCCGGGGACGCGCACCGAGCCAGAGCCGGGGACGCGCACCGAGCCAGAGCCGGGACGCGCACCGAGCCAGAGCCGGGGACGCGCACCGAGCCAGCGCGGGGGACGCGCACCGAGCCAGAGCCAGCGCGGGGAACACACACCGAGCCAGCGCGGGGGACACGCACCGAGCCAGCGCCGGGGACACGCACCGAGCCAGCGCCGGGGACACGCACCGGCCAGCGCGGGGGACACGCACCGAGCCAGCGCCGGGGACACGCACCGAGCCAGCGCGGGGGACACGCACCGAGCCAGCGCCGGGGACACGCACCGAGCCAGCGCGGGGGACACGCACCGAGCCAGAGCCAGCGCGGGGGACACGCACCGAGCCAGCGCGGGGGACACACACCAAGCCAGCCAAAGTGCGGGGTGCGGGCGGGCGGCCTCTGGTTCCCTAGGGAGATTCGCCAACTGTCCCCCCCTCCCTCCCTCCCTCCCTCCCTCCCTCCCTCCTCCCTCCCTGTCCTGTGTTCTGTTCGCTGCGTACTGGAGTTTGATCTCCAGGCCTGAGCGCGCTCTTCGCTTTCCGCTCGAGGCTGGTGCCGGTCCGCGTGAGCACGCCCACCCGCGTGAGCCACGCCCATCCGCGTGAGCCACGCCCTCGAGGCTGGTGCCCATCCCCCGTGAGCCACGCCCACCCGCGTGAGCCACGCCCTCGAGGCTGGTGCTCATCCTGGTGAGCCACGCCCATCCGCGTGAGCCACGCCCATCCGCGTGAGCCTCACCCATCCACGCGAGCCACGCCCTCGAGGCTGGTGCTCCTCCCCCGGTGAGCCACGCCCATCCGCGTGACCCTCGCCCTCGAGCTGGCGCCCATCCTGGTGAGCCACGCCCTCGAGGGCTGGTGCTCGTCCCCCGTGAGCCACGCCATCCGCGTGACCCTCGTCCTCGAGGCTGGCGCCCATCCGCGTGACCCTCGCCCTCGAGGCTGGTGCTCGTCCCCCCCACCCCCCGTGAGCCACGCCCTCGAGGCTGGTGCTCGTCCCCCCCCACCCCCGTGAGCCACGCCCCTCGAGGCTGGTGCTCGTCCCCCCCCACCCCCGTGAGCCACGCCCTCGCGCGGGTCGTCTCGGTGGGATCTCCAAGGCTTCCCTGCCCCAGCGGCCGTCGAGCGCCAGCCTCACACCTGGGTTGCCTCGGGAGCCTGGAGGACGCGGCCGAGCCCCGCCGAGACTGAGGACCTGAGTTCGAGCCCCAGTACGCACACACACACTCACTCACACTCACACCAGCCCCGCCTGCGTCCTGCGCCGTCCTCCTCCACGGCCCCGCTCCCTGGCACGGAGGCAGCAGCTGCGTGTGCCTCACCCCACGGGGCCGAGTCCCCTGAGCACACGGGCTCACTGCGAGGACTGGCTGCAGGAGGAGAGGAAGGCGAGCTAGGGCGCCCGGCTCCCCGACGGCCAGGGCTCCCGTGGAGGCTGAGCCCCGGCCAAATTCCACACAGGCTGTCCGTCCTCACAAGCGTCTGACCTGCAGGCCCCGAAGACCTGGCTGGTGACACAGACCAAGGGCGTGAGTGCTTAGCACACCGCCAAGTGCTCTGCAGAGCTAGCCAGTATGACGGGCGTGTATGAGTGTGTGTGTGTGTGTGTGTGTGTGTGTTGGTACTGGTCCTTGAACTCAGGGCCTGAGCACTGTCACTGGCTTCTCTTTGCTCAAGGCTAGCACTCCGCCACTTGAGCCACAGCGCCCCTTCTGGCCATTTTCTATCTATGTGGTGCTGGGGAATCGAACCCAGGGCTTCGTGTCCACGAGGCGAGCACTGTACCACTAGGCCGCGTTCCCTGCCCTCTGATGGCTTTTATACTTCTGAAAGCCAAGGGAAAAGTGGGGGGTGCCCTGGAATTGAAACCAGGAGCAAGGGAGGGAGAGGAGCTAGAAGAACAAGAAGGCGGGTGCGTCGGCGTGGGCGGGCTCTTATTGACACTGTTGCTGGCTTTTCTTTTCTCTAATGGGGTCAAGCTGAGCTAAATCCAGAGCTAGCAGCCGCTTTAAGGCTCGCATTCATCACTGGTGTTGCGGTTTGTGACAGATTCCGCTGTGAGCCTTTAACTGCGGAGTTAATTAAAGATAAAAATGGATGCTACTGCTGGGCACCAGTGGCTCTCGCCTGTCATCCTTGCCAATCAGAGGGCTGAGGTCTGAGGACGGCGGTTCAAAGCCAGCCCGGGCAGGAGAGCCCGTGAGACGCTCATCTCCAGTGAACCACCAGGAAACTGGAAGTGGCGCTGTGGCTCAACGTGGCAGAGCGCCGGCCTTGGCCAAAAATGCTCAGGACAGCGCCCAGGCCCTGGGTTCAAACCCCACAAGCAGAAAGAAAGCCAGGAGTGGAGCTGTGGCCCAGGTCTTGAGTTCAAGCTCTAGTTCCAAGACCAACGTGAAAAAAAAGGATGCCCTTGGTTTTACTGTTGAAATCAAATGATTTTTTTTTTTGCAGATACAAGAAGGGAAAACAAGCTATTGATAAGGTATTGAACTTTAATTTCAGAAGAATTTCTTTAAAGGAAAGGCCCCTTGTCAAAGATCTACTTCACTGGCTGTCATGAAAATGTGAACGTACAGACATTTTAGTAGAGCTTTGGGAAAGGGAATTAACTGGCCTGCGCTATTTTTATCAGATAGAAATAACTAAATAGTAGCGCATGAGCTCAGATATAAATTTGTGAGCCTTCTGCAGGATGCGCTGTGCTGGTTATAATTTTATGATGCCTCTGGCCCAGTCACTCACAAAAAAAAAATTAGTAAGGAAACTCAGCTACAAAAGAATAAATTATATTGTATCCCTGACAAATAGCTCTTGTGAAGCCAAAAAAGAAAAATGAAGAGGGGCTGGGAATATGGCTTAGCGGTAAAGTGTTCGCTTTGTATACATGAAGCCCTGGGTTCGATTCCTTGGCACCACATACACAGAAAAAGCCAGAAGTGGCGCTGTTGGCTCAAGTGGCAGAGTGCTAGCCTTGAGCAAGAAGAAGCCAGGGACAGTGCTCAGGCCCTGAGTCCAAGGCCCAGGACTGGCAAAAAACAAACAAATTTGAAAAAAAAAGAAAAATTAAGAGATATTGCACCCGGCACGGGAGGCTCCCGCCTGCCATCCTAGCTACTCGGGAGACTGAGATCTGAGCGTCCTGGTTTAACGCCAAAAAGTCTGGGAGACCCTCATCTCCAATGAACCACCAAAAAGAAAGGAGGTGGCGCTGTGGCTCAAGGGTAGAGCACCAGCCTGGAGCAGAGGAAGCTAAGAGACAGAGTTCAAGTCACACACACACACACACACACACACACACACCAAATATCATTTCCACCGTCAGAAGGTGCAATATAATATCCCTTGTCTATGAATGTGGACCGTTTTTACTTTGTGCCAGTACTGGACTTGAACTCAGGGCCTTCACTCTTCCTTGGCCCATCTGGGGCTTGGACTCCGGGCCTGAGCACTGTCCCTGGCTTCTTTTTGCTCAAGGCTAGCACTCTGCCACTTGAGCCACAGCGCCACTTCCAGCATTTTTCTGTGTGTGTGTGGTGCTGGGGAATCGAACCCCGGCTTCCTGCCTGCGAGGCAAACACTCTTGCCACTAGGCATATCCCCAGCCCCATCTCCTGGGGCTTGAACTCAGGGCCTGAGGCACTGTCCCTGGCTTCTTTTTGCTCAAGGCTAGCACTCTGCCACCTGAGCCACAGCGCCACTTCCGGCTTTTTCTGTGTGTGTGGTGCTGGGGAGTCGAACCCCGGGCTTCCTGCCTGCGAGGCGAGCGCTCCGCCACTGGGCCACCTTCCCAGTCCTCAGGGGTCTCATCCTAATGAAGCACCCCCAAATGCTGGAAGTGGCGCTGGGGCTCAATGCTGAGTTCAAGCCCCACCACCAACCAAAGTTAATTAAATTTTGCTCCACATCTGACTCCTAAGTGCAGGGGTGACGGGGTCGGGGCAGATGGGGCCCCGTGGGGCGGCCTCCCGCTCGGCGTCGAGGGCGACGCCCCTTCTCCCCTTTGCCGCTCTGCTCAGCCTGGCTCCTAAGTCGCACCGCAGTGGCCGCCTCACCCGAGGCCGGGAGGGCGCCCCGGCGGCGCAGGGCTCTCCGGGGGTGACGGCGGCGCCATCGCTCCTCCACCTCACTCTGAGCCACCGGCCAGGATCGGGGTTCAGGCGTTAACCCCCCCAGGAGGCTGAGCGGGCCGTCCAGGCTGTGAGACTCTCACCCCAATGACCCACCCCGAGACGGGGGGCGGGGGGGGGGCTCAAGCGGTGGAGCGTCAGTCCCCCAAGTCCCAGTCCCAGAACCCCGCCCCGCAAGACAAAGGAGCCGGAGGCGGGGCGCTGGGGCTCAGGAGCCCGGATCTGGGGGCTGAGGTTCAAAGCCGGCCCGGGCGGGAACGGCCGTGGGCTCAGCTCCAGCGCGGACACCAGAAGTGGCGCCGTGGCCCAAGTGGTGGAGCGCCAGCCCGGAGCACCGGGAGGCTCCGGGACGCGCCCGGGCCCCGAGTCAAGCCCCACAACCGACAAAAAAAACAAGTTGGTGTGTCGGTGGCACGCGCACCGTGCAGAGCCGCGTGGACGGCCGGAGCCCCTTCCCTTCCCGGCTCCTCCCCCGCCCGCCACGGCCCAGGCCCCGCCCGCCCTCCCAGACCTTCCCGCCCAGGCGGGCTTTGCCCCCCCGAGTGTGGACAAGGAGTTCATGTCCTGTACCCCCCGAGTGTGGAAGGAGTTCATGTCCTGTACCCCCCCGAGTGTGGAAGGAGTTCATCGTCTCCTGTACCCCCCCCGAGTGTGGAAGGAGTTCATTATCTCCTGTACCCCCCGAGTGTGGAAGGAGTTCATGTCCTGGACCCCCGAGTGTGGAAGGAGTTCATGTCCTGTACCCCCGAGTGTGGAAGGAGTTCATGTCCTGGACCCCCCCGAGTGTGGAAGGAGTTCATGTCCTGTACCCCCCGAGTGTGGAAGGAGTTCATGTCCTGTACCCCCCGAGTGTGGAAGGAGTTCATGTCCTGTACCCCCCCGAGTGTGGAAGGAGTTCATTATCTCCTGTACCCCCCCGAGTGTGGACAAGGAGTTCATGTCCTGTACCCCCCGAGTGTGGAAGGAGTTCATGTCCTGTACCCCCCCCCGAGTGTGGAAGGAGTTCATGTCCTGGACCCCCCCCCCGAGTGTGGAAGGAGTTGATCATCTCCTGTACCCCCCCGAGTGTGGAAGGAGTTCATGTCCTGTACCCCCGAGTGTGGAAGGAGTTCATGTCCTGTACCCCCCGAGTGTGGAAGGAGTTCATGTCCTGTACCCCCCGAGTGTGGAAGGAGTTCATGTCCTGTACCCCCCGAGTGTGGAAGGAGTTCATGTCCTGTCTTTGTGAGCCCTTGGAGGGCCAGACGAGTGATCCCAGCGCACTGGAAACGCCTTTTCCTTTACAGCTCGTTTCTAAACGCGTGGCTTCAAGTTCACCAGAAGGAAACCATCTCAAGGCTTTGAGTGTGTGAATGTGTGTGTGCACGCGTGTGTGCGCATGTGCAAGCCCCCCAGTCCTGGGCCTTGGACTCAGGGCCTGAGCACTGTCCCTGGCTTCCTTTTTGCTCAAGGCTCTAGCACTCTGCCACTTGAGCCACAGCGCCCCCTCTGGCTATTTTCTGTCTATGTGGTGTTGGGGACTCGAACCCAGGGCCTCATGGACGGGAGGCGAGCGCTCCGCCACTCGGCCACGCTCCCGGCCCCTGGGCTCGTGGGCTCGAGGCCGCCCCCGACCACTGGAGCCACGGCACCAGCGCGGGCTTCTGTGCTGAGGGAGACGGAGCCTCACTTTCCCGCCCCAGCTGGCTTCCCGCGGTGATGCCCCCCCACTTCCCTCCCTCGCCCCCCCGCCCCCCCGGCCCCCCAGCCGCTGGAGGCCGCGCGCGCGACCCCCGCACAGGATTCCTGTTAGCGCGCCAGCCCGGCCGGTGGTTGGAGGCGGGCGGCGGAGGAGTCAGCGGGAATTGGGGGCCCCTCCGCCCCCCCGCCCCACTTCAGGGGTAACCGGACTGAAGGGGGGTCATTAGGACGCACCACCCGTCCTTACGAGAGCGGACAGAGCCTGGCTGGGGACGGGGGCGGGGGGAGGCCCCCCCCACAGAGGCTCTGCACCCCGCGCGGACCCCCGGACCACCCCGCGAGCACGCCCCGCGCGGACCCCGCACAGACCCCCGGGACACCCCGCGAGGACCCCGCACAGACCCCCCGGACCCCCCCGCGAGCACGCCCCGCGCGGACCCCCCGGACCCCCCGCGAGCACGCCCCGCGCGGACCCCGCACAGACCCCCCGGACCCCCCGCGAGCACGCCCCGCACGGACCCCCGGGACACCCCGCGAGCACGCCCCGCGCGGACCCCGCACGGACCCCCGGGACACCCCGCGAGCACGCCCCGCGCGGACCCCGCACGGACCCCCGGGACACCCCGCGAGCACGCCCCGCGCGGATCCCGCACGGACCCCCGGGACACCCCGCGAGCACGCCCCGCACAGACCCCCGGGACACCCCGCGAGCACGCCCCGCGCGGACCCCGCACGGACCCCCGGGACACCCCGCGAGCACGCCCCGCACAGACCCCCGGGACACCCCGCGAGCACGCCCCGCGCGGACCCCGCACGGACCCCCGGGACACCCCGCGAGCACGCCCCGCACAGACCCCCGGGACACCCCGCGAGCACGCCCCGCGCGGACGCCGCACAGACCCCCCGGACACCCCGCGAGCACGCCCCGCACAGACCCCCGGGACACCCCGCGAGCACGCCCCGCACAGACCCCCGGGACACCCCGCGAGCACGCCCCGCGCGGACCCCGCACGGACCCCCGGACACCCCGCGAGCACGCCCCGCACAGACCCCCGGGACACCCCCGCGAGCACGCCCCGCGCGGACGCCGCACAGACCCCCCGGACACCCCGCGAGCACGCCCCGCACAGACCCCCGGGACACCCCGCGAGCACGCCCCGCACAGACCCCCGGGACACCCCGCGAGCACGCCCCGCGCGGACGCCGCACAGACCCCCCGGACACCCCGCGAGCACGCCCCGCGCGGACCCCGCACAGACCCCCGGGACACCCCGCGAGCACGCCCCCGCGCGGACCCCCGGACCCCTCGCGAGCACGCCCCGCGCGGACCCCCGGACCCCTCGCGAGCACGCCCCGCGCGGACCCCCGGACCCCCCGCGAGCACGCCCCGCGCGGACCCCGCACAGACCCCCCGGACACCCCGCGAGCACGCCCCGCGCGGACCCCCGGACCCCTCGCGAGCACGCCCCGCGCGGACCCCCGGACCCCTCGCGAGCACGCCCCGCGCGGACCCCCGGACCCCCCCGCGAGCACGCCCCCGCGCGGACCCCCGCACAGACCCCCCGGACACCCCGCCAATGCCAGTTGTCCCCGGAGCACACGCGTGTCCGAGCTGTGCCTGGGAGCGCGCCCCTCAGAGGGCGAGGCCCGCGGGGCGGCTGGGGTGAGGCCCTCCGGGAGCCCCGCCCGCCCCCCGCCCCCCGCCCCCCGCCCCCCCCCCCCCCCCCCCCCCCGCAAGTGTGTGATTCTTAGAGACCAGGACGACCGAGGCGGCGGCGCAGCAGCTGTGGCTCCTCCCGACCCCGCGCGCACTGCGCATGCGCGGCTCCGCCTCCTCAGCTGCGGCGGCAGGCTGCCACCCCGGCTCCTCCCGACCCCGCGCGCACTGCGCATGCGCGGCTCCGCCTCCTCAGCTGCGGCGGCAGGCTGCCACCCCGGCTCCTCCCGACCCCACGCGCAGTGCGCATGCGCGGCTCCGCCTCCTCAGCAGCGTGGGCAGGGTGCCACCCGGCTCCTCCCGCCCCCGCGCGCAGTGCGCATGCGCGGCCCCGCCTCCTCAGCTGCGGCGGCAGGAGGCCACCCCCGGCTCCTCCCGACCCCGCGCGCAGTGCGCATGCGCGGCTCCGCCTCCTCAGCTGCGTCTGCAGGCTGCCACCCGGCTCCTCCCGACCCGGCCACGAGGCCGTGCTGTCAGAGCGCGCGCACAGCCAGGGGCGGACAGACCCGAGAATCCGGAGGAGCAGCAGCAGCGGACGGACGGCAAGGACGCCCAGCGCTCGCGGCCCACACGCACCCGAGACCCCGCGCCAGCGCCTGCAGGGCCCCAGGCCCGTGCACGGGCGCGGGCTTCCAGTGGCCCGGGTGTCCTGTGCCGCGCGCTGTCCGCTTCTCTTTTGGGCGGCCCTGGGCCTTGCCCTCGGGGCCGGGTTACTCGCGACTCGGCTGCCCGCCCCGAGCCACGCGTCCCGCCCTGGCCTGCGGTGGGCCGCGGTGTGCGCGGTCCCGGGCGCTCGGTGCGCAAGGCCACAGCGCGCTCGCGTGTCCGTGGGAAGCCCGGGGGGGCTCGCGAGCGACCTTGCCCGGGCGAGCTTTGAACTGCGATCCCGACCCCGCCGACCGCACTATGGGCGCGGCGGCCAGCCGAGGGCTGGGGCCGGGCTGCGGCGGGCGGGGCCGGGGCCGGGGCGCGAGCGCCGCAGTCTGACGCCAGCCCCGAGGCGTCTCCCAGGAAGCTACTCAGAAACCTCTGCAAGGGGCGCCGTGGCTCCAGTGGCCGAGCACTAGCGGAGGGGCAGCGCCCAGGCCCTGAGTTCAAGCCCCAGGATGGGGGGCTGGGCGGGGGGTGAGGGGGGACGCTGCTGGGGGGCAAAGGGTGGTAAAGGCCCTGGTTCAAAGCGCGACACGGGCCTCAGGCCCGGAGGTTTAGCTCAGTAGGTGTGGGGAGAACCGCAGCGCGGCCACCGCAGCCCAGCCCGGGCTGCCGGGGTGCGAGCTCAGCCCGGCCCGGCCGTCCCCCTTCCACGCAGCTCGGGGCTGCCCCGCGGCTCCCCCTGCCCCCCCCCAGCCTCCCCTCCCCGGGGCTGCTCGGGGCACACAGCGCGGCGCCCCGCGGCTCTCCTGCCCCCCCCCCCCGCCCCGGGCTGCTCGCGAGGCCCACGCGCTGTTCTCAGGCCAACCCTGGGGGACGAGGCAGAGACGAAGACCACGCACGCGTGAACGCGCACCTGACACCCGCAGCGAAGCCCAGGCTCTGGCGACCCCAGCACTGGGAGCACCTGGCGCTTCCCCTCACTCCCGTTCCATTCTTTCCAAGTTTTACTCGAAAAAACTAGGGGTGAAAGACAAACATGTCCGTCAAGAACGAGCCGTCGTGTACAGAGCAGCCACGGACGGGCGGCACGGAGGCCGGGGGCGGGCGCCCCTGCTCGCTGTCCAGCCGACGCCCAGAGACCTGGGCGGCTGGGCAGGGAAGATGGCGCGTCCTGGCAAGGGCGTGCGCGCTGCCCCGCCTACTTGTCCTTCTCCTTCTGCTCCTTCTCCTTCTTCTCCCGCTCGGCTTTGGCCTCCTCCTCCTCGTGTTTTTTGATCAGCTGCTCCACCTCCTTTTGCTTGAGCACGCGGATCACTGTCTTCCCATGCTCCCTCGTGAGCGTGGCGATTTCCACTGCAAACAAGACGCCACGTCACGCGCCACGCCACACCCACGCCACAGGCCGCAGCCGATGGAGACTTGGTCAACTACTCTGCATCTTTATGATTACTATGACTCATATTCCTCTATTTTTTCTGGTTGGATTGGGACTGGAACTCAGGGCCTGGGTGCTGTCACTGAGCTTCTTTTGCTCCAGGCCAGTGGGTTGCAGAACCCCTTCCAGCTTTTTGGGGTTCACTGGAGAGAAGAGTTCCACCGTGCTTTATGCCTGGAACTTCTGACCCTGGAATGGAAGTGACCTCCCCTAACCTATCTGTTCACTAAGCACACCCGCGTGTGAGCTAGATGAGCTCTTACGATTTCAGCTGAATTCTGCTTAACGCTGAGAGGAGCAGGGGCTGGGAACGCGGCTCCGTGGCAGAGCGCTTGCCTAGCCTGCAGGAGGCCCTGCTCCAACTCCTGGCTACCACATCAACAGAAAACAAATAACATTAAAAAAAAGATGAAGGGGCTGGGGATATAGCCTAGTGGCAAGAGTGCCTGCCTCGGATACACGAGGCCCTGGGTTCAATTCCCCAGCACCACATATACAGAAAACGGCCAGAAGCGGCGCTGTGGCTCAAGTGGCAGAGTGCTAGCCTTGAGCAAAAAGGAAGCCAGGGACAGTGCTCAGGCCTTGAGTCCAAGGCCCAGGACTGGCCAAAAAAAAATAAAAATAAATTTATTTAAAAAAAGATGAGCAGGCCGGGCTTGAGCGGCTTGCGCCTGTCGTCCCAGCTACTCGGGAGGCCGAGATCTGAGGACCTCGGTTCAAAGCCAGCCCAGTCAAGACGTCCTTTAGACTCTCATCTCCAATTAGCTACCAGGAAGTAGAGCTGTGGCTCAAAGTGGGAGAGCGCTAGACTTGAGAGAAAGAGTGCAGGGGCAGCGTCCGACCCAACAGCAAGCCCCGCCACTGACCAGAAAGGAGGGGGAGAGAGAGAGAGAGAGAGAGAGAGAGGGCGCAGCCTATCCAGGGGACAGGGTGGGTTCTGAGGACCGTGGCAAGCATTTCTGCCTTGGACAGGATCAAGTGTGTCTGGCCTACACACACGCGCTGACACAGGTCGGGGCATGCACGCGGGAGGGGGGGGTTGGCCTGGGGCAGGACTCAGGCGGCCGGGACTGACGGAACTCACGCTCAAGTCCTAAAGCTGCCACGAGGCCGCAGGCCGTGGCCGCCCAAGTTCCCCTCGGGCAGGGAGCAGGCGCAGGGCAGACAGCCCCGCCACCCCAGCATTGGGGGGCTGATCCGGAGGGACGGGGCCAGGGCGGGGCGTTACCTTTTTCGGCGGACAGCTTACTAACATCCATGGTCTTATTGAGCACTTTGATGGCCAGAGCAAGGGCCGACTTCAGGGTCATCTCCCCCTCTTTGTAGTCTTGCTTCAACATCGACACGGCGGCCTGGAACACAAGCCGCCAACACAGACTTTCCTTCACGCGCTGCCCAAGGTCAGTGGCGGATCTGTCCAGAACAGCGCCTGCCCAGTGCGGAGCCAGTGCAACCAGGCAAGCCGAGAGGAAGGGGTTCGGGGCGTGCTGGGACGACCAAGGGCAACACTGGTACACACGCACGCACACACGCACGCACCACACGCTCATCAACTCATCTGCAGTGGGAGCCCCGTTGTGCACGCGCGTGGCAGCCGCGTGCGCCACGTTCACGGCAGGGGTGGGACGGGAAGGGGGGAGGGAGTCCGGTGTGTGTGTGTGCGGGTGCTGGGCTTGCACTCGGCGTTGGTGCTCAAGGCTGGCGCTCTACCGCTCGAGCGCAGCTCCTCTCCCAGCTTTGCGGCGGCTCCTTGGAGACAGGAGTCTCGGAACTTTTCCGCCCGGGCTGGCCTTGAGCCCCGGCCCGCAGCTCTCCGTCTCCGGGGCGCAGGGATGAGGGGCGGGCGCCCTGGGCACCCCCGACAGCAGAAGGTGGACGCTGTCTGCACGCACGCGGGGGGGGGGGGTACTCACGGCGCTGTTGTTGCCGATGCACGTGGCCTTCCAACCCCCGTAGTTCCCGCTGGGGTCGCTCTGGTACAGCTGGAAGCCATAGTGCTTGTCCCAGCCGATGTAGAGCAGTGACACGCCGAAGGACGCTTGCCTGGAGAAAAGGGAAAGCAGCTGAGCGCCAGCCGCCCGCCCACGCAGCCTGAGCGGCCCTCGCTTCCGGGACGTGGCCCAGCCAGGACAGGACACGGACGCTGGGAGCACAACCCATGCTGGCCCCTGGATTCCCGGGCCCGAGGCGGCCGCTGTGGCCTGTCCCTGCATGGTGATCACACGTGGAACGAGCATCTGCCCCCGCGTCCACTTCCTGCTTCTCGCTGCTGCTTAAAGAGGTGACCACCCGTGCCAGCCATGGGATTCAAACTCAGGACCCGAGTGACGGCCCTTGACTTTGTCACTTGAGGCTGGCGTTCTACCATTCGAGCCTCTCTGGTGGACGCCTGGAGAAGAGGCTCACAGACGTCCCCCCCCCCCCCCCAGCTGACTTTACACCGTGACCCTCAGATCTCAGCCTCCGAAGCAGCTAGGGTTTCAGGAGTCAGCCACCAAGCCGGGCTGTGTGTGGCACTACAACAGTCCTTCCAAGCGGCTCAGTACCTCCGAACTGTGTGTAGGCCTGCTTGATGTCACACAGGGCCGTGGACCAGCTGCTCGCAAGGAATCGGCTCTTGATACTGTAACAGATACCTAGGAGAGAGACCAGCAGGGCGCGTTTGCTACCACGCCCCAAGGAGCACGCTCCCCGCTGCCAGTTCCGCCACGCGGAACGCGAGCGCGCGTGTGGACGTGTGAGGCCGTGCGAGGCCGCCACGGCAGCACACAGGGCATCCGGGCTAAGGCGTCTCGTTGGTTGTACGGTAGCTGCTGGGAGGGGTCGCCGCTCAGCACGTCAGTGTGTGACGTACAAGGCAACCTGATCGGTACCAGCCCCGAAGGTGGAAACAAACCTCCGGGGACAGGACTTTAAACCACGCGCTCCCCGCGGGACAGGACTTTAAACCACGCGCTCCCCGCCGCCCGCGGGACAGGACTTTAAACCTCGCGCTCCACCGCGGGACAGGACTTTAAACCTCGCGCTCCCCGCCGCCCGCGGGACAGGACTTTAAACCACGCGCTCCCCACCGCCCGGGGACAGGACTTTAACCACGCGCTCCCCGCCGCCGCGGGACAGGACTTTAAACCACGCGCTCCCCCGCCGGTCAGGACTTTAAACCACGCGCTCCCCGCCGCCCGGGGACAGGACTTTAAACCACGCGCTCCCCGCCGGTCAGGACTTTAAACCACGGCGCTCCCCGCCGCCCGCGGGACAGGACTTTAAACCACGCGCTCCCCGCGGGACAGGACTTTAAACCACGCGCTCC
>NC_063180.1:45592304-45659661 GCF_023159225.1 Perognathus longimembris pacificus
AGATCTGAGGACCTCGGTTCAAAGCCAGCCCAGTCAAGACGTCCTTTAGACTCTCATCTCAATTAGCTACCAGGAGTAGAGCTGTGGCTCAAAGTGGGAGAGCGCTAGACTTGAGAGAAAGAGTGCAGGGGCAGCGTCCGACCCAACAGCAAGCCCGCCACTGACCAGAAAGGAGGGGGAGAGAGAGAGAGAGAGAGAGAGAGAGAGGGCGCAGCCTATCCAGGGGACAGGGTGGGTTCTGAGGACCGTGGCAAGCATTCTGCCTTGGACAGGATCAAGTGTGTCTGGCTACACACACGCGCTGACACAGGTCGGGGCATGCACGCGGGAGGGGGGGGTTGGCCTGGGGCAGGACTCAGGCGGCCGGGACTGACGGAACTCACGCTCAAGTCCTAAAGCTGCCACGAGGCCGCAGGCCGTGGCCGCCCAAGTTCCCCTCGGGCAGGGAGCAGGCGCAGGGCAGACAGCCCCGCCCACCCCAGCATTGGGGGGCTGATCCGGAGGGACGGGGCCAGGGCGGGGCGTTACCTTTTTCGGCGGACAGCTTACTAACATCCATGGTCTTATTGAGCACTTTGATGGCCAGAGCAAGGGCCGACTTCAGGGTCATCTCCCCCTCTTTGTAGTCTTGCTTCAACATCGACACGGCGGCCTGGAACACAAGCCGCCAACACAGACTTTCCTTCACGCGCTGCCCAAGGTCAGTGGCGGATCTGTCCAGAACAGCGCCTGCCCAGTGCGGAGCCAGTGCAACCAGGCAAGCCGAGAGGAAGGGGTTCGGGGCGTGCTGGGGACGACCAAGGGCAACACTGGTACACACGCACGCACACACGCACGCACACACGCTCATCAACTCATCTGCAGTGGGAGCCCCGTTGTGCACGCGCGTGGCAGCCGCGTGCGCCACGTTCACGGCAGGGGTGGGACGGGAAGGGGGGAGGGAGTCCGGTGTGTGTGTGTGTGCGGGTGCTGGGCTTGCACTCGGCGTTGGTGCTCAAGGCTGGCGCTCTACCGCTCGAGCGCAGCTCTTCTCCCAGCTTTGCGGCGGCTCCTTGGAGACAGGAGTCTCGGAACTTTTCCGCCCGGCTGGCCTTGAGCCCCGGCCCGCAGCTCTCCGTCTCCGGGGCGCAGGGATGAGGGGCGGGCGCCCTGGGCACCCCCGACAGCAGAAGGTGGACGCTGTCTGCACGCACGCGGGGGGGGGGGGGTACTCACGGCGCTGTTGTTGCCGATGCACGTGGCCTTCCAACCCCCGTAGTTCCCGCTGGGGTCGCTCTGGTACAGCTGGAAGCCATAGTGCTTGTCCCAGCCGATGTAGAGCAGTGACACGCCGAAGGACGCTTGCCTGGAGAAAAGGGAAAGCAGCTGAGCGCCAGCCGCCCGCCCACGCAGCCTGAGCGGCCCTCGCTTCCGGGACGTGGCCCAGCCAGGACAGGACACGGACGCTGGGAGCACAACCCATGCTGGCCCCTGGATTCCCGGGCCCGAGGCGGCCGCTGTGGCCTGTCCCTGCATGGTGATCACACGTGGAACAAGCATCTGCCCCCGCGTCCACTTCCTGCTTCTCGCTGCTGCTTAAAGAGGTGACCACCCGTGCCAGCCATGGGATTCAAACTCAGGACCCGAGTGACGGCCCTTGACTTTGTCACTCGAGGCTGGCGTTCTACCATTCGAGCCTCTCTGGTGGACGCCTGGAGAAGAGGCTCACAGACGTCCCCCCCCCCCCCAGCTGACTTTACACCGTGACCCTCAGATCTCAGCCTCCGAAGCAGCTAGGGTTTCAGGAGTCAGCCACCAAGCCGGGCTGTGTGTGGCACTACAACAGTCCTTCCAAGCGGCTCAGTACCTCCGAACTGTGTGTAGGCCTGCTTGATGTCACACAGGGCCGTGACCAGCTGCTCGCAAGGAATCGGCTCTTGATACTGTAACAGATACCTAGGAGAGAGACCAGCAGGGCGCGTTTGCTACCACGCCCCAAGGAGCGCGCTCTCCGCTGCCAGTTCCGCCACGCGGAACGCGAGCGCGCGTGTGGACGTGCGAGGCCGTGCGAGGCCGCCACGGCAGCACACACGGCATCCGGGCTAAGGCGTCTCGTTGGTTGTACGGTAGCTGCTGGGAGGGGTCGCCGCTCAGCACGTCAGTGTGTGACGTGCAAGGCAACCTGATCGGTACCAGCCCCGAAGGTGGAAACAAACCTCCGGGGACAGGACTTTAAACCTCGCGCTCCCCGCCGCCCGGGGACAGGACTTTAAACCACGCGCTCCCCGCTGCCCGGGGACAGGACTTTAAACCACGCGCTCCCCGCCGCCCGGGGACAGGACTTTAAACCTCGCGCTCCCCGCGGGACAGGACTTTAAACCACGCGCTCCCCGCCGCCCGGGGACAGGACTTTAAACCACGCGCTCCCCGCCGCCCGGGGACAGGACTTTAAACCTCGCGCTCCCCGCGGGACAGGACTTTAAACCTCGCGCTCCCCGCGGGACAGGACTTTAAACCACGCGCTCCCCGCGGGACAGGACTTTAAACCACGCGCTCCCCGCCGCCCGGGGACAGGACTTTAAACCACGCGCTCCCCGCGGGTCAGGACTTTAAACCACGCGCTCCCCGCGGGACAGGACTTTAAACCACGCGCTCCCCGCCGCCCGGGGACAGGACTTTAAACCTCGCGCTCCCGCCGCCCACGGGACAGGACTTTAAACCACGCGCTCCCCGCCGCCCGGGGACAGGACTTTAAACCACGCGCTCCCCGCCGCCCGGGGACAGGACTTTAAACCACGCGCTCCCCACGGGACAGGACTTTAAACCACGCGCTCCCCGCCGCCCGGGGACAGGACTTTAAACCTCGCGCTCCCCGCCGGTCAGGACTTTAAACCACGCGCTCCCCGCCGCCCGCGGGACAGGACTTTAAACCTCGCGCTCCCCGCCGGTCAGGACTTTAAACCACGCGCTCCCCACGGGACAGGACTTTAAACCTCGCGCTCCCCGCGGGACAGGACTTTAAACCTCGCGCTCCCCACGGGACAGGACTTTAAACCACGCGCTCCCCGCCGCCCGGGGACAGGACTTTAAACCTCGCGCTCCCCGCCGCCCGCGGGACAGGACTTTAAACCTCGCGCTCCCCGCCGGTCAGGACTTTAAACCACGCGCTCCCCGCCGCCCGCGGGACAGGACTTTAAACCTCGCGCTCCCCGCCGCCCGCGGGACAGGACTTTAAACCTCGCGCTCCCCGCCGCCCGCGGCCGCCGCACCTCTGCGCGATGAGCCTCAGCTCGTTGGTGAGGACGTTGGCGTCTGAGGTGATGCCGGCCACACTGCAGGCCATGTCCCTGGGGAAGGAAGAGGGGACCGTGTGTGACAGGCAGGGGCTGCCAGCCGCTCGGAAAACCTCAAGCTTGTCCCCCCCCCCAGTCCTGGGCCTTGAACTCAGGGCCTGAGCACTGTCCCTGGCTCCTTCTTGCTCAAGGCCAGCGCTCTGCCACGTGAGCCCCAGCGCCCCTTCCATGTATACGAGGCGAGCGCTCTACCTCCAGGCCACGTTCCCAGCCCCCAAGTTCCCGCTTGGGTGTGGGGTGTGCGTGTCCAGGCTAGAGAGCCGCTGTCCCGAGGCCCAGCGAGCCCGTGGGCTGCCGAGCGGGCCCCCAGGAGCCCCTTGGAGGGAGGCGACACTGCGGAGTGTCAAGGGCCCCAGGAGCACCCAGTGGCCGGCCTCCCCAGCCTGCTGCGAACTGCCAGTGTGCACATCGAACAAAACGGGACAGAGATCCCACGAGACAGGGCATGGCTGGCCGGTGCCCAGACTTCCACGAGCTCTCTTGTCTGGTACAGATTCGGTTTAACTCTACAGTCTCAAGCAGCCATTCTAAGTATTTCAAGGGCCTTCTTTATGCTAGCAGTCATCACATTCATTTTACAGTAGTTACACTTTAAAAAATCACTCTGAGGGGCTGGGGATATGGCCTAGTGGCAAGAGTGCCTGCCTTGGATACACGAGGCCCTAGGTTCGATTCCCCAGCACCACATATACAGAAAATGGCCAGAAGCGGCGCTGTGGCTCAAGTGGCAGAGTGCTAGCCTTGAGCGGGAAGAAGCCAGGGACAGTGCTCAGGCCCTGAGTCCAAGGCCCAGGACTGGCGCAAAAAAAAAAAAAAAAAAATTACTCTGAGAGGGGCTGGGAATGTGGCCTGGTGGTAGACTGCTTGCCTTGCATGCATGAAGCCCTGGGTTTGATTCTTCAGCACCATGGACACAGAAAAAGCTGGAAGTGGCCAGGGACAGTGCTGGGGCTCTGAGTTCAAGCCCCAGAATCTGTATGGCCCAAAGTCAATAACCAGCGTAAGTTTACACAGCATATACTGGGGAAGCCTGAATCACAACTCAAACGTAAGGTTCACCAGGTGCCAGTGCCTTACACCTATAACCCTACCTATCCAGGAGGTGAGTTTGAGGACCAAGCTTCAAAGCAGCCTAGACAGGGAAGTCCACGAGATGCGTATCTCGAATAAGCTAGCACCATCAATCCCCCCACCCCCCAAAAAGGCAAAGTGCACCTGTAGCTCAATGTGGTCGAGTGCTAGTCTTGAGCAAAAAAGCTCAGGTACAACCCCTAGACCCTGAGGTTCAAGCCCCAGGACTGGCACAAACAACCCCCCCCCCCCAAGCAAACAAAAAGCAGGAAGCGAAGCTGTGGCGGGGTGGCGGTGGAGGAAGGAAGCCAAATTCAGGGCAACATGCAGATGCTGAGCGCGAGCTCCAGCACTGCCACTAAGAGGGAAACCAAGACTAAGCTCACGCCAGCACGCAATGCCATTGCTCTCAGCCAAGGTTTTAGCCCTGATTGTAAAAGAAATCACATAGCCGGGCACCGGTGGCTCACGCCTACCATCCAGCCACTCAGGAGGCTTGGGATCTGAGGCCCACTGTTCAAAGCCAGCCCGGGTAGGAAAGCGTGAGACTGTCATCTCCAATAAACCAACAGAGAAGCGGAAGTGGTGCTGTGGCTCAGGTGGTAGAGCGCCAGCCCAGAGCTGAGGGGCTTAGGGACAGCACCTAGGGCCAGAGAGTTCCAGCGCCACAACCGACAAAATAAACAAATCAATAAATCATGCCATCATGCTTTCTCCAGCCAAAACCCCCTTGAGGGGACCAGGGCTGGGGACCCAGTGTGATGAGGGTCCTGAGCTCAAGCCCCACCGACGTAAAAAAAGGACTGCGTACTCAAGTCCTAGCAAACGGTACAAAGGAGGACGGTACAGGGTACGGAGCCTCAGTGTTCAAGCTAAACAAAGCGGAAGCCTCACGAAATCTCGCAAGCCACCATAGACTAAGCTGCTCAATTCCGCCTTGTCACTCACAAGAGCCCTGCGCAGGCGTGCAGATGCCATGGCTGGGGAGGGAGGGACGGGACACCCTCTGCCCCCCCACTCACTCATTGAGCTTGTAAATCTTCTCAGAGAAGAAGACCTCGTCGAGAAGCTTGTGGATGTTGCGCCTCTCGGCAGCCAGCAGAACGCCGTCGTTTGCCAAAATCCCCAGGCAGGTGCCGGCGTGCCCGATGGCCTCCATGGCGTACTCCACCTGGTACAGGCGGCCTGCGGCACGCGGCAGTGAGAGGCCCGGCCCCGCCTCCCGCATCCCAAGGGGCCCCCCGACTGTCTGCAGACCCCTCCCCAACCTCCAACTCTTTAGCTGGGCACGGATGCTCCCACTACAATCCTAGCTACTGAGGAGGTTAGGAGCTGAGGATCGAGGTTCCAAGCCAGCCAGGCAGGAAAGACCACGAGCCTCTCATCTCCAGCGAACCACCCGACGGCTAAGGGACAGCGTCTAGGCTGCGAGTTGAAGCCACGCCACTGATTAAAAGATCTAGCACTTAAAAAAAACAGGCACACAAAGCACTGTCGATTCTTTTACCTTCTGGAGAAAATATAGTGGTCCTGGAGTCATATCTGCGAGACTGCAAGAGGAAACACACACGTGACTGCTACCTGCTGACTGAGGCCTGTCTGGGCACAGGGTTCAGCGTGGGGGGGCGAGGAGGAGGAGGGGGAGGAGGAGGGTGCAGCCCGTCCCTCCTCCCTCCACCCGGTTTCCCCGGGGAGAGAAGCTGACGCGCCTCGTCCGCTCACCATGGTTTCTGAACTTCACCGAACTCCTGGAGAAAAGGACGCGGAGTCATCAGAACACAACTCTCACGCACGCACACGCACGCACACGCACACACAGTTCACCGTTCCCTCCGGGTCGGGGGGAACCCACGCGTGACCCCCGCTACTGGGGAAGCCGAGGGAGGGACGTCCAGGGTGAAGGCCCGGGCCGGGAGGGCGGCTGCGGGCGCTGGGGCGGCCTTCCCCGGGTCTGCACGCCCGGACGCCCCCCAACCCGGTGCCCCCCGCCCGGACGCCCCCCAACCCGGTGCCCCCCCGCCCGGACGCCCCCAGCCCGGTGCGCCCCCAGCCCAGTGCCCCCCGCCCGGTGCCCCCCAGCCCGGTGCCCCCCCGCCCGGACGCCCCCAGCCCGGTGCGCCCCCAGCCCGGACGCCCCCCGCCCGGTGCCCCCCAGCCCGGTGCCCCCCAGCCCGGTGCCCCCAGCCCGGTGCGCCCCCAGCCCGGACGCCCCCCCGCCCGGTGCCCCCCAGCCCGGTGCCCCCCGCCCGGACGCCCCCAGCCCGGTGCCCCCCGCCGGGACGCCCCCAGCCCGGTGCCCCCCCGTCCGGGCGGCCGGCCTCAGCGCGTGCGCAGCGCGGCTCCGCGCGGGGTCCCGGGTCCGGCCGCGGGGCGCCGGCGAGGCGAGGCGAGGCCCGGCGAGCGGCCCGGCGGGCGCGGAGTCATCGCGGCGGCGGCGGCGGCCCGCGGGGCGCACGCGCTGTCCCGACGCCGCCCCGCCCGCCCGCCCCGCCCGCGGAGCCCCCAGAACGCGGGCCGCCCGGCGCTCACCGAGGGGCTCGAGCCAGGACCGCGCACCGGGGCGCCGAGGACCGCGGCTCCGCTCGGGGGAAACCGCTCGCCGGCCGGAAGACGCGCCGCCAAGATGGCCGCCGCGCGTGCGCACGCCGGCCGGGGGGCGTGGCTGCGCGGCGCGGCACGCGGAAGTGCGCGGGGGGCGGGGCCAGCGGCGCTGCGCTCGGGGGTGGGGGCCGGCGGCGGGACAGGGGGCGGGTGGGGGCCCGGCGGCGGGGGTCCCCGGGGGAGGGGGCGGGGCGGACGGGGGTCCCCGGGGGTGGGGCCCGGTGGCGGGCGGGGCCCGGGCCCGAGTCCCAGCCCCAGAAGCGCGCGGCACCGGAGGGCGGGTGGCCGGCCGCGCTGGCTCGGCTCCCGGGGGCGGCGTCGGGGCCCTGCAGGGGGGCGGGGAGGACGGTGCGGCAGCGCCCCGCGCCCCAGCCCCGGGCCGCTCCGAGGAGCCGTGCGGGGCAGTGTCCCACGGGCAGGTGTCCGGCGGGGAAGGGGAGCGGCGGGAGCGGCCGGGTCACCTACACCCGCCCTGGGGGGGGGGTCACGGCCTGGAATGCGCGTTCTCCCGGGGCGCAGGCCCAACGAGGGGCCGCCAGGCCTCCGCACAGCCCAGCGCCGGGCCCTTCCCGGAGCCCAGCCGCCTGACCGCCTCGTCCTTGGGTGCCGTCCCGTCGGGGGACGAGCGCCGGGCCTGGGTGCCGGTCCTGGGGTGTGTGTGCCCAAGGCTGGGGGCGCTCCACCAGGCGAGCCAGGGCGCCACCTCAGGCTTTCTTGGCTGGTTAAGAAGAGATAAGAGGGGCTGGGAATGTGGCCTAGCGGTAGAGCGCTTGCCTCGCATACATGAAGCCCTGGGTTCGATTCCCCAGCACCACATATACAGAAAACGGCCAGAAGCGGCGCTGTGGCTAGGTGGCAGAGTGCTAGCCTTGAGCAAGAAGCCAGGGACAGTGCTCAGGCCTGAGTCCAAGCCCTGGGACTGGGAAAAATAAAATAAAATAAAAAAAGATAAGAGATTCAGGGACTTTCCTGTCCAGCCTGGCTTCAAACTCCCATCCTGGGCTTCCTGAGCGGCTGGGGCGGGGCAGGCGGGAGCCTGAGCTCTCAGCCCCCTGAGCGGCTGGGGGGGTGGGCGGGCGGGAGCCTCAGCTCTCAGCCCCCTGAGCGGCTGGGGGGGGGGGGCGGGCGGGAGCCTCAGCTCTCAGCCCCCTGAGCGGCTGGGGGGGGGGGGCGGGCGGGAGCCTCAGCTCTCAGCCCCTGAGCAGTGTCCAGCGTGAAAGCTTCCCCTGTTTAGGCAGCTAGTAGCTTGGCAGTTTATCCTGGACATCTTTTCCTTGCTTATAGTTGGAGCGTCTTCTAGAAGCATCTGTCTTTGGAGTCCCAAAGTCTGTTTCCATCTCCTCAAGGTTTGGGGCAGTTTTTTTGGTGCGGACACTGGGGCTTGAACTGAGGGCCTCCTGTTCTCCTTTGGCTTTCTTTCCCAAGGCGGGCACTCTACCAACTTGAACCACAGCTCCACTTCAGGCTTTTGGTGGTTAATGAGAAGTAAGAGTCTCAAGGGCTTTGCTGCCCGGGCTGGCTTTGAACCACGGTCCTCAGACCTCAGCCTCCTGAGCAGCTGGGACCACAGAGATGAGCCACAGACACCCAGCTAAACAAATACCTATTTTTTGTATGAATACCACCTGCATTTCTTCCTATGGCATCCCCGGACGATCCCCACTGTGTGGCCAATCCAGGCCAACACAAATTACTTTAGAGAAACACAGCAGGTGGAATTACAAACAATGGGCCGGGAATGTGGCTGAGCAGTAATGTACTTGCTTACAGCAGGGCTTCTGGCTTTTTTTGCTGGTGAAGAAGAGATAAGAGGGGCTGGGGATATGGCCTAGGGGTAGAGTGCTCACCTCGTATCCATGAAGCCCTGGGTTCGATTCCCCAGCGCCACATAGAAAAAGCCAGAAGTGGCGCTGTGGCTCAGGTGGCAGAGTGCTAGCCTTGAGCAGAAAGAAGCAGGGACAGTGCTCAGGCCCTGAGTCCAAGGCCCAGGACTGGCAAAATAAATAAAAATAAGTACTGACTTAAGAGCTGGGCTAGAACCGGGGAGATTATGTGATTCAAAACCAGACCGGACATCCTGGGGGCACAGGGCCTCGTCTTGATCCTCAGCACCAACACATAAAAGGGAGAAGGGAGGGAGGGAAGAGAGAGTGACAGACAGGCAAGTGAGAACTACGGAAAGGCAAGCTTGCTCAAGTGCTTTCTCTCGTGTGTGTGTGTGTGTGTGTGTGTGTGTTGTGAGCTCTTCAGCTCAAATCTGGGGCTCTACCACTTGAGCCACAGCACCACTTCCGGTTGTCTGGTGGCTCACTGGCGATGAGTCTCATGGACTTTTCTACCCAGGTTTGATCCGCAGTCCTGAGATCTCAGCCTCCTGAGTAGCTGGGGTGACCGGTGTGTGCCCCAGCTCTCTCAGGCTTTAGCAATGGCCACGCGCGATGCCTTGAAGACCTCAGGGGCTTATGTGCTCTGCCGATCGTCACAATGGCTCTTCCCCAGCAATGCAGGAGAATGAAATCCTTCACAAATCTTGATTCAATCCTACTGAGATGTGTGCGTGTGCAGTCTGGGAGTGTTGCCGGGGTGTGTGTGCGCGCACATGCACGCGTGCGTGTCTGGGAGTGTTGCCGGGGTGTGTGCGCACATGCACGCGTGCGTGTCTGGGAGTGTTGCGGGAGGGGTGTGCGCGCACACGCACGCGTGCCGTGTCTGGGAGTGTTGCGGGGTGTGTGTGCGCACATGCACGCGTGCCGTGTCGGAGTGTTGCGGGGTGTGTGTGCGCACACGCACGTGTCTGGGAGTGTTGCGGGGGGGTGTGCGCGCACACGCACGCGTGCGTGTCTGGGAGTGTTGCGGGGTGTGTGTGCGCACATGCCACGGGGGCGGGGCGCGCGGGAGGGCGCGGCGGGCGGCGGCCACGGGGGCGGGGCGCGCGGGAGGGCGCGGCGGGCGGCGGCCACGGGGGCGGGGCGCGCGGGAGGGCGCGGCGGGCGGCGGCCACGGAGGGCTCGGGTGGTGTTTAACGATCGCGCGTTTAATGGGCGCTGGGCTCCGGGCCCGGGGGCCCGCGCGGCCTCGTAGGACCGGGCGGTCTGGAACCAGACCTCCTCGACGGCGTCCCGGCCCGCGTCGAGCAGGAGCTGCAGGCGCTTCCACCCGGTCTTGGCGGTGACCATGAGGTACTCGCGGTTGTCGGGCTGCAGCTGGCAGGTGTGGGCGGCCATGACGAGGGACTGGGCGAAGCGGGCGCACACGAGCGGGAAGAGGGCGCCGCGCTCGGCGGCCGTGAGCGGGACGACGCTCTCGAAGCCGGCCAGCACGTGGCCGCCCGCCGGCAGCGGGCTGGGGCTCTCCACCATCATGTACGTGATGGCGATGGCCGCCTCGAACACGTAGTACCCGAAGCTCATGTCGCCGAAGTCCAGCACGCCCGACACGCGGTACGGGGCGTCGCCGCCCGCCGCGCTGGGCTCCACCAGGACGTTGTGGTCGTTCAGGTCGCCGTGGTTGAGGCCTGCGGCGGGGAAGCCGCGCCCGAGCCGTCAGGGGACCCGGCTCGGCGCCGCCTCTGCGCGTGCGCGCGTGCGTGGCCTGTGCGTGCGCGCGTGCGTGCGTGGCCCGGGCGCCGTCGGGAGCCCCGCGGCTCCAGGCGCGCACTCCCTCCCGAGCGGGGCGCCGCCTCCCTTCCCTGCGCTTGCCTAGGGGCTTCCCGGCCGGGCTGCCTCCCCCGCCGCCTCAGCACCGGGGGTGGGGTGGGGGGGTGGGGGGGGACGGGACGGGCGGGAGCCAGCGCGCCCGCGGGGGGGGGGGGGGGGCGGGAACCACCGTGCCCGGCGGGGGGGTGGGGGGTGGGGGGGGACGGCCAGAGGCGGCGCCGCGGCTCAGGCGGCAGAGTGCCGGCCTTGAGCGGGAGGAAGCCAGGGACAGTGCTCAGGCCCCGAGTTCGAGGCCCAGGACTGGCAAAATAAAAACAATGAAAAAAGAGGCGGAGGCGGAGGCTGGGAGACGGCAGCTCAAGGGCGGCCCGGGCGGGGACTCCCTGGGAGACCCACCTCCGAGGGCCCCCCCAAACCCCGAGGCGCCGCGGCGGGGGGTAGGGCGCGCCGCCTCCCGCCCCGCGCGGCTCCGGGCCCGGGGTGCGCAGGGCGCCGCTCCCCCCCCGGGCACACTCACACTGCCGGAAGAGGCCGAGCTTGGGGAGCACGTCCTGCCGGAAGAGCTGGAGGACGCGCTCCACCAGCGCGCGCCGGCCGTCGCGGCCCAGGGCGCCCACGAACCGCTCCAGCAGCGGCAGGTTCCTCAGGTTCCAGATGAAGTCCTCCCGGTGGAGGAGGCCCAGGTCGGGGTGCTGGAACCGCTGCGGCGGAGGAGGGGGACACGGCCTCGTGCTGGACGCTCCACGCCGCTCCCCGCGCCGGCCGCCCCCCCCCCCCGCGCCGGCCGCCCCCCCCCCGCGCCGGCCGCCCCCCCCGCGCCGGCCGCCCCCCCCCGCGCCGGCCGCCCCCCCCCCGTACCCCGCGCTGGCCACCCCCCCCCGCGCCGGCCGCCCCCCCCCCCGCGCCGGCCGCCCCCCCCCGTACCCCGCGCTGGCCACCCCCCCCGCGCTGGCCGCCCCCCCGTACCCCGCGCTGGCCGCCCCCCCCGCTTCTTTGTCCTCAACGCCAACCGCACTGGGCTCCCGCGGCCGGAGGGCCGGAGGCCTGAGCCCGGGCTGCCCGCGCCCGCCCCGGCGGGCCCCCCCTCCGGCCAGGGCTTTGACTCCCAACGCCCTCGACCGCCCCCTCGAACGCCCCCCCCCCGCGCCTCACCTCCAGCGTCTTGTCCAGGCTGGCGGCCAGCCTTCCCACCTCGTAGAGCAGCGCGGGGCCGACGGGCACCTCGGCGATGGGGCGGCCCGGGAGGTAGGTCATGAGCCGCACCAGGTGGCTTCGGATCCCCGACCCGCTGTCTAGACGCGGCCACGACACGGCCCGTCAGCCCTGCGTGTGGCCGGGCCTGGGCCCGGGCGCGGTCCCTGAGCGTTCCCGCTCCAGGCCGGCGCTCTACCGCGCGAGCCACGGCGCCACTCCCAGCTTTTTCTGGGTCGGCGGGGCTGAGGACTCGAATCCGGGGCTCCCAGCACTAGGCAAGCGCGCCCAGGGAGCCATGGCGGGCGGGGTCGGGCCGGGCCAGGGGGGCGGGGCCGGGCCGAGGGGCGGAGCTGATGGCCGGGGGCGGGGGCCGGGTCAGGGGGCGGGGCTGATGGCCGTGGGCGGGGCCTATGGCCGGGCTGAGCCGAGGGGCGGGGCTGATGGCAGGGGGCGGGGCCGAGGGCGGGGACTCACCCACGGACACGAGGAGGCGGTGTGGCCGCGGCGCGTGCGGCACACGGAGGCGGTGGGGAAGCCGCTGGCCCGGAGGAAGGCGATGGCGTCGTTCTGCAGCGCGATGAGCTCGGCGTGGGCGCTGCTCTCGCTGTTGCTGATCTTGAGCACGAACCCCAGGCCCTCGCCCGCGCCCGCGCCCGCCACGTGCACGTGGAAGTTCTGGTCGTCGTAGCTGGGCAGCGGCTGGACCCGGGCCGCCTTGAACCCGAACACCGACTCCAGCAGCGCCGCGGCCTGCGGCTCGGTGAAGGCGGGCTTGGCGTGGGCCGCGGCCGGGCCGGCGTCCCCGCTCGACATCCTACCGGGCGGGGGGCAGCGGGGGGCAGCGGCGGTCTCCGTGCACGGCTCTCCGCTCGCCAGGCTTACAAAAGAGCAAACGAGGGAGGGAAACCGAGTCACTCTTCAACCAGGCACGGATGGTTCACGCCCGTGATCCCAGCCACTCACGAGGCTGAGATCTGAGGATCCGGGTTCAAAGCCAGCCCAGGCAGGACAGTCCCTGACACCCATTATTATTATTATTTTTGCCAGTCCTGGGCTTGGACTCGGGGCCTGAGCACTGTCCCTGGCTTCTTCCCGCTCAAGGCTAGCACTCTGCCACCTGAGCCACAGCGCCACTTCTGCCTTTTTCTATATATGCGGTGTTGAGGAATCAAACTCGGGACTTCATGTATAGGAGGCGAGCAATCCACCACTAGGCCATATTCCCAGCCCCTCTGGCTTTTTTTTTCTGGTTAACTGAAGAATTTCATGGAATTTCCTGCCCGATGGCTTTGAACCTTGACCCTCAGATCTCAGCTTCCTGAGTAGGTAGAATTACTGGAGCTGCTAGTGCTCAGCTTTTATTTTTCTTTGTTGTTTTATTTTTCCTGTTTGTGCTGGTCCTGGGGCTTGAACCCAGGGCCTGGGTGCTGTCCCTGAGCTTTTTTGCTCAACGCTAGCCCTCTACCACTTGAGTTACAGCTAGAATTACAGGTGTGAACCACCGATGCCTGGCTAGTTATTTCCTTTTATTTCCTTCTTAGCAATAATTTCCCAGGTTTAAGTTTAACCACAGCACTTGTTGTTTTCAGAAGCAAAATTAAGCTGCTCAGGTTTTGTTGACTGAAGATATTGTTACAAAGTCTAAAGGTTTCAAAGCCATGGCTGCACCTGAACTGTACGGGAAGTAGTGTGTCCTGTCCCACTGTTTGGGACTTAAGACTAAAAGAAATTTTAGGCAGGAGCTGGAGGCTCACACCTGTCATCCTAGCTACCCCGAGGCTGAAATCTGAGGATCAGGTTTGAAGCTACCTCACAAGACTCTTTAATTAACCACCAGAAAAGTAGAAGTGGCCTATGGTTCCAAAGGGTCGAGCGCTAGCATTGAGCAAAAAAGCTCAGGGACAGCGCTCAGGTCCTGAGTTCACACTCCAAGACCCACAAAACTAAACAAGTACATGAAACATGGATATACACAAACTGGTGTAAGGCCTGGATTCAGACTGTGAGATGATCTGAAGTATTAGCTCCTAGAGGAGAGCCTGAAGTAAAATTTCATTTCCAAAGTGCTAAGGATACGAGAGCAATTCTGGATCTGGTGTGACGTGTGCGTGTGCGTGCGTGCATGTGTGCGCTGATACTGGTGCTTGGCTTCAGGATCCTTGGGACTCTCACTGAGCTTTCTTGTTCATGGCGGCGTTCTTCCACCTGAGCCACGCCTCCAGTCTGGCGTTTTGCTGGTTAGTTGGACATGAATCTTGAGGACGTTTCTGCCCCTGGCTCTTCAGAGCTCCTTCCCACAGGACTCAGCCTCCTCAGGGGCTGGGGTGTCGGGGTGAGCCACCAGCGACGGTCTGGGAAGTGGAGCGGGACCGAGGGCGCGCTCTCAGGTCCAGAAAACACGCCCTACGTGGAGCTTCAGGAAAGACCCGCTTTCACCGGGCAGGAGCGGTTCCCACCGGTAATCCCAGCTACTCAGGAGACCTGAGGATCCAGGCCGGCAGCCAGCCAAGGCTGGAAGATCCTGGAGACTCAGCCTCCAATTAATCAGCAAAATGACAACATTCTTGTCTCCAATGAACCAGCAAATAGTCAGAAGTGGAGTTGGAGCTGAAGCCTACCTGCTTAACCTTGAGCTCACTGTTAGCAAGGACAATCTGATAAGCTAAAAAGTTGCCTGGGAGAGGTGTCCTATTTAAATTTCACCTCTGCTACCGGATCGACCAAAGTCTGGACTAACCACCCCGGGGTAGATTATCCCGAAACGTCTTTTCAAGCTCTGAAACCCAGCAGGGTTCACATTCTCTCGTGGGGCTGAAAGTGGCTTCCCTTTGTATCTTTAGGGCTCTAAGTCATACAAGCCAGGACTGCGGTGAAATCAGAGCCAGGGTCTCGCTGCTCAGGCCTGGAATCCTAGGTCTTCAGAACCAAGGTTCAAAGCCAGCCTGGGCGGACCAATCGGCCAGACTCATCTCCAGGTCACCGGCAAGAAGCCAGGAGCTGTAGCTCAAGTAAAATCGAGACACGGGACCCTGAGTTCAAGCCCTAGCACTGTCACGTGCACACACACAGGCACACACGCTCACATTCACAGGCACACTTCCACCCATGCACGCACACACGTGCATACATTCACCCATGAGTACACGCACCCATTCACCCATGCACGCACACATCCACACACCCATGCAGCCACCCATTCACACGCACACGCACACACTGCGCCCGCAGAGGAAGGGTTCGCGCCCTGCAGGCGGGCCGCTCCCGATCTCCCGCTCCAGAGAAGCCCCGGGAGCCGCGCCCGCCCCGTCGCCCAGGGCGGGCCGGGCTCCCATCCCTGGGCGGGCCGGACTTTCCCCTCTGCCCCCGGGGCCGCAGAAGGACCAGAACCGCAGCGGCCCTTCCCCGCCCCGGCCCGGCGACCCGACCCCGGGCAGCGCCTCTCGGAGCCCCCGCCCCCCCGCCCCGCCGGGGTCCCGGGTCCCCCCGCGCGAGCCCCCGCCCGCCCGCGCCCCGGCCCCGGGGCGGGCCCCCCCCCCCCTGCGGGACCCCGAGGTCGCCGCCGCCCCCGCCGCGCGGACCGCCTTACCCGCCCCGATCCGCCGTCGCCGGGCACTCCGGTGGGGCGGCGGGGTCCGCGCCCGGCCCCGCGAGCGGCGACCGGCGATTGGCTCCGCCCGGCCTCCGCGCCGCCCAATCGGCGCGCGCCGCTGCCCGGCCGGGTCTGGGTTCAACGCCCCGGGCTCGGCCCCGCCCCGCCCCGGAGCCCCAGGAGAAGGGACGAGCCGAGGCTGCTCATTGGCTGGCGGCGGCCGTAGCCCCACCTCGCCGGGCCAGTGACCAATCGCAGCCCGGACGCCCGCGGCGGGGCGGGGGCTCCTGCCGCCCGATTGGCCGCGCGCCGTCCCCCTCGCCGGGGCGCGGCCACTTAGGAAGCGCGGCCCCCGAGCGCCGCCCCCGGCCCCGCCCGAGCGCGTGCCGCGTGGAGCTCCGTGTCCGGGCGTCATCTCCCGGCTCCCGCGGCCGGGAGGGCGCCCTGGGGAGCGCGAGGGGCGGCCCAGCCGGGGCCAGGAGGAGCCCCGCCGCCCAGGGCGCCCCCCGGCCTCGCCTCTCCCGCGCGGGTTGACTGCCAGGCCCGGGCCCCGCCTCTCCCCCGAGGGTTGACTGACAGGCCCGAGCCCCGCCTCTCCCCCGCGGGTTGACTGACAGGCCCGGGCCCCGCCTCTCCCCCGCGGGTTGACTGACAGGCCCGAGCCCCGCCTCTCCCGCGCGGGTTGACTGACAGGCCCGGGCCCCGCCTCTCCCGCGCGGGTTGACTGACAGGCCGAGCCCCGCCTCTCCCCCCGCGGGTTGACTGACAGGCCCGGGCCCCGCCTCTCCCGCTCGGGTTGACTGACAGGCCCGAGCCCCGCCTCTCCCCCGCGGGTTGACTGACAGGCCCGAGCCCCGCTTCTCCCCCCGCGGGTTGACTGACAGGCCCGAACCCCGCCTCTCCCCCGCGGGTTGACTGACAGGCCCGGGCCCCGCCTCTCCCCCGCGGGTTGACTGACAGGCCCGAGCCCCGCCTCTCCCCCGCGGGTTGACTGACAGGCCCGGGCCCCGCCTCTCCCCCGCGGGTTGACTGACAGGCCCGAGCCCCGCCTCTCCCCCGCGGGTTGACTGACAGGCCCGGGCCCCGCCTCTCCCCCCCGCGGGTTGACTGACAGATGGGAGCGCCATCTCTGTGGCGTGCGTGGGTTCCGGTTGATTGACAGGTCGTCTCTGCTGCGTGGGTTCCGGTTGGCTGACAGGTCGCCTCCGCGGCGCGCGTGGGTTCCGGTTGATTGACAGGCGGAGAGCCGGCCGCAGCGGGGTCTCCCGTGGGGGATCCTGTGCACACGGCGCCGCTCCCCGTCCGCTCCCCGGGACCTGTGGCTCGGGGACGCCCGGCCTCTGCCCCGCCCGGACCGGAGCCTCGGGAGGCCGAGGACCTGGAGATGGAGGCCCTGCGGAGCCGCACCTCCCCCCCACGCACGCCCCGTCCTCTCCTTCCCCCCCACGCACGCCCCGTCCTCCCCTCTCCCCCCCCACGCACGCCCCGTCCTCCCCTCTCCCCCCACGCACGCCCCGTCCTCCCCTCTCGTCCTCCCCTCCCCCCCACGCACGCCCCGTCCTCCCCTCTCGTCCTCCCCTCCCCCCCACGCACGCCCCGTCCTCCCCTCTCGTCCTCCCCTCCCCCCCACGCACGCCCCGTCCTCCCCTCTCCCCCCCACGCACGCCCCGTCCTCCCCTCTCCCCCCCCACGCACGCCCCGTCCTCCCCTCTCCCCCCACCGCACGCACACCTGGAGCATTTGGCGTCCTCGTTCTGCCTTCTGCCTGATCACGTCCTGTCCACCCGCAGGCTGACGGGCGTGCCTCCCTCCTTCCGGGTGTCTGAACCCCTGCCACGCAGCCCTGTGATCGCCCACCTGCCCCCCCCCCCCGCCGCGGCCTTGTCGAGGGGGAGTGAAGGGATTTGAGGCTGGATGGCCCACCGCGGCCTCCCTGGGGCTTCCTCAAATAGGGTGCTCTTGTCGGGCGTGGGGGGCTTGCCTGTAATCCCAGCCGCGGGAGGCGGGTGGCTCAACACTAGTTTGGGCCTAAGGTTACTGAGATAACCATCTCACCAGCAAGCCTGGGGCGGGCAGGGTACTGGGGGCTCAGATCCGATGACAGGGTTCAAAGCCACCCCCGGGCAGGAAAGTGGGTGAGATCCTCATCTTCAATTAACCAGCAAAAAGCAGGAAATGGAAGTGCGGCTTGAGTGGAAGAGCTAAGAAACAGTGTGGGCCCAGAGTTCCGTCCTAGTGCTGGCACGCGCGCGTGCACACACACACACCCCCAGCTGGGCACCAGTGGCTCATGTATGTAATCTGCATTACTCAGGAGGCTGCGATCTCATGAAGTTCACACGCAGCCTGGGCTGGAAAGTCTGTCTCTCATCTCCAGCGAACCAGCACCAGGCTGGAAGCACCGCGCGCACGCGGCCCGGAGCTCCTCCCGGCACCGAGGAAGGAAAAAAATATGTGCTGCACACAGTGGGATTCTGTCATTTTAAGGGAAAAGGATGGGCCTGGAAAATAGGACATGAAGCGAAATGAAGTCAGGCTCAGAAAGACAAGACATGCTTGGAAGCTAGCTCTAGATCATAAGCAAGCGTGCAAACACAGCCACCTGCAGCTACGCACACCCGTGCTCACTAGTATGGCAAAGCAGATGTCAAGGGTGCAGGTCCTTTGAACAAGCGGCACAAAATCAACCGCAGGAAGCGGGAGGTCCTGTTGTGTGAGCGGGGGGCCGGTGGGAAGTGGGGCGGCCAGGCAGGACGATGGGGGACCGTCGCAGCCCAGTGTACTGAGATGGAAATGGACCTGGGTCACCCAGGGGCGGGGAAGATGGAAGGGTGACGCGGACCAAGATGCACTTTACTCACAAGTTGGCGTGTGGAGAGGAAACCCCTTTGTGCAAGCATGCTTTTGTTTCTTGGGGAGGTGGTACTGGGGCTTGAACTCAGGGTCCGGGTGCTATGCCTGGGCCTTTGTGCCCAAGGCCGGTGCTCTACCTCTTGAGCCGCAGCTCCACTTCCAGCTTTTTGCTGGCTACTTGGAGGCAGGAGTCCCATGGACGTCCTGCTGGGCCGGCTCCACACCGAGACCCTCAGATCTCAGCTTCCTGAGTGGCTGGGACTATAAGGCGCCAGTGCCCAGCTGAGGCTGTCCAATTAAGAGATGAGCGCCGGGACCTGCTCTAGGCAGCGTTGGTTTAATCCAGGGAGCTGGCGGGACACTTCCTGGATGCAGCTCAGCTTTTGCTCACTAATGTCCTCGTGCACTGGTGTCAAACTTCTGCCTCTTCACTGTTCTCGCAGCCCAGGAGCAGAAGGGGAGGCCCAGGCAGCCCCCAGGCCAGAGAACAGCTCCTGTCTGAACATTCAGACACCCAGTACGCGGAGAAGAAACTTCTGGATGCCATCTCGTTTCTTTACAAGTCACGGTGTTTACGTTTTTGGTGTTTTTTTTTGGCCAGTCCTGGGCCTTGACTCAGGGCCTGAGCACTGTCCCTGGCTTCCCTTTGCTCAAGGCTAGCACTCTGCCACTTGAGCCACAGCGCCCCTTCTGGCCATTTTCTGTGTATGTGGTGCTGGGAATCGAACCCAGGGCTTCATGTATACGAGGCGAGCGCTCTGCCACTAGGCCATATCCCCAGCCCCCGTGTTTTCATTTTTAATTACTACCAAAGTATTTCATAGGTGCGGGTGGATCATGCCCGTAATCCTAGCTACTTGGGAGGTTGGGAGTTTGATCCCAGCTAGGCTGGAAAGTCCACTGGTTAGTTGGCACTTAAGGAAACAAGTGGAGCCATGGATTAAAGTGGCAGAGTGCTAGCTGGAGCACAGTGCTCAGGCGCTGAGTTCCAGCCCCGGGACTGGCAAAAAACAAAACAAACAAACAAGAAAACATACCCAGTCGGACATGACAATACAATTCTCTTTACTAAAAATACTTAGAGCGTCAGTAACACGCACAGCTGTCATCGGCTCGATTTGCCTCCGATAGATTCCTGTGCGCTACTCCACAGGAGCGGCTTCCGTCACCCGCGCGGTGCCTTTCAATACGAGGAGACAGAGACGGTGCGGAGCCTCAGACTGCGGACGGCAACACGGCCCGGCCCCCTCGAGGGGACCAGAGGCCAAGGCCCCCCCCCCCCCCCCCCGCTGAGTCAGCGCAAACTGAGCCAGGCCGTCCTCTCCTAAACCTGCGGTCAGGGTCGAAGGCCGGGGGCCACGCAACTCGCCCACGCCGGGCCGCAGCGCCCGCTTGGCACCTGCCAGCCTCCACCGTGGCCAGCACCACGCGGCAGCGCCCCTCCCCCCCCCCAGGGCGGCCGTGGCCAGCACCACGCGGCAGCCCCCCTCCCCCCCCAGGGCGGCCGTGGCCAGCACCACGCGGCAGCCCCCCTCCCCTCCCCAGGGCGGCCGTGGCCAGCACCACGCGGCAGCCCCCCTCCCCCCTCCCCAGGGCGGCCGTGGCCAGCACCACGCGGCAGCGCCCCTCCCCCCCTCCCCAGGGCGGCCGTGGCCAGCACCACGCGGCAGCCCCCCTCCCCCCCTCCCCAGGGCGGCCGTGGCCAGCACCACGCGGCAGCCCCCCCTCCCCCCCCAGGGCGGCCGTGGCCAGCACCACGCGGCAGCCCCCCTCCCCCCCCCAGGGCGGCCGTGGCCAGCACCACGCGGCAGCCCCCCCCACGTGGTCCAGTGTCGGCACGGAGGCCGAGCCCAACCCCGACTGCCGTGTTGGGGGGCAGTGCCGTGTGCGTAGCGGGCTAGGCGGGGGCCCCCCACCTCATTTCACACGACTAGCAAACCCGGCAGCGTGGTGTGCGTGCGTGTGTGCGTGTGTGCCGGGGCTTGGGCCACCCCGCTACCTCCAGCTTTGGGGTGCACACTGGAGATGGTTTCCCCGACTCTGCTGCGAGGGAGGCCTGGCTTTGAACCGTGGCCCTGGGCCGGCGGCTCCCGAGTCTGAGGACCGCGGCTGCGCACCCCTCGCTGGGGAAGCGCTCCCGCCCGCCCCCGCCCTCCCCCCCCCCCCCCCCGCGCCTGTGGGGCTCCCGTCCGCAGCGGGCTATCGTTTCCCTGTCAGGAGATCACCCGCCTCCGTGCGTGCGTCCCCCAGCGTGGCCTGGGCGTGGCCGGGGGGGCGGGCCGGGCTTCCCCGCCTCCGTGCGTGCGTCCCCCAGCGTGGCCTGGGCGCGGCCCCCGGGGCAGGCCGGGCTTCCCCGCCTCCGTGCGTGCGTCCCCCAGCGTGGCCTGGGCGCGGCCCCCGGGGCGGGCCGGGCTTCCCCGCCTCCGTGCGTGCGTCCCCCAGCGTGGCCTGGGCGCGGCCGGGGGGGCGGGCCGGGCTTCCCCGCCTCCGTGCGTGCGTCCCCCAGCGTGGCCTGGGCGTGGCCGGGGGGGCGGGCCGGGCTTCCCCGCCTCCGTGCGTGCGTCCCCCAGCGTGGCCTGGGCGTGGCCGGGGGGGGCGGGCCGGGCTTCCCCGCCTCCGTGCGTGCGTCCCCCAGCGTGGCCTGGGCGCGGCCCCCGGGGCAGGCCGGGCTTCCCCGCCCTCCGTGCGTGCGTCCCCCAGCGTGGCCTGGGCGTGGCCGGGGGGGCGGGCCGGGCTTCCCCGCCTCCGTGCGTGCGTCCCTCAGCGTGGCCTGGGCGCGGCCCCCGGGGCAGGCCGGGCTTCCCCGCCTCCGTGCGTGCGTCCCCCAGCGTGGCCTGGGCGTGGCCGGGGGGGCGGGCCGGGCTTCCCCGCCTCCGTGCGTGCGTCCCTCAGCGTGGCCTGGGCGCGGCCCCCGGGGCGGGCCGGGCTTCCCCGCCTCCGTGCGTGCGTCCCCCAGCGTGGCCTGGGCGTGGCCGGGGGGGCGGGCCGGGCTTCCCCGCCTCCGTGCGTGCGTCCCTCAGCGTGGCCTGGGCGCGGCCCCCGGGGCGGGCCGGGCTTCCCCGCCTCCGTGCGTGCGTCCCCCAGCGTGGCCTGGGCGTGGCCGGGGGGGGCGGGCCGGGCTTCCCCGCCTCCGTGCGTGCGTCCCCCAGCGTGGCCTGGGCGTGGCCGGGGGGGGCGGGCCGGGCTTCCCCGCCTCCGTGCGTGCGTCCCCCAGCGTGGCCTGGGCGTGGCCGGGGGGGCGGGCCGGGCTTCCCCGCCTCCGTGCGTGCGTCCCCCAGCGTGGCCTGGGCGTGGCCGGGGGGGCGGGCCGGGCTTCCCCGCCTCCGTGCGTGGCGTCCCCCAGCGTGGCCTGGGCGCGGCCCCCGGGGCAGGCCGGGCTTCCCCGCCTCCGTGCGTGCGTCCCTCAGCGTGGCCTGGGCGTGGCGGCGGCGGACGGCGGGGGGCCCGGCTCCCGGCCGTGCGTGGGCATCCGCGGAACCCTGGCCGCCGCGTGCCGCTGGGGTTCACGGAAGCACGTGGCGGTGTCCCCCGGAACTCACGCGGCCCGTGCCCGGCTCAGGTGAGCGCAGCGACGTGCGGGCGCCACAGACACGCGGGCGAAGACCCCGGCACGGGGCGATTGCGTGGCACGGGACGATCGTGTGGCACGGGACGATCGCGTGTCACGGGACGATCGCGTGTCACGGGACGATCGCGCGTCACGGGACGATCGCGCGGCACGGGACGATCGCGTGTCACGGGACGATCGCGCGGCACGGGACGATCGCGCGTCACGGGACGATCGCGTGTCACGGGACGATCGTGTGGCACGGGACGATCGCGTGTCACGGGACGATCGCGTGTCACGGGACGATCGCGCGTCACGGGACGATCGCGTGTCACGGGACGATCGTGTGTCACGGGACGATCGCGCGTCACGGGACGATCGCGTGTCACGGGACGATCGTGTGGCACGGGACGATCGCGTGTCACGGGACGATCGCGCGTCACGGGACGATCGCGTGTCACGGGACGATCGTGTGTCACGGGACGATCGCGCGTCACGGGACGATCGCGCGGCACGGGACGATCGCGTGTCACGGGACGATCGCGCGGCACGGGACGATCGCGTGTCACGTGCTGGGCCTGTGCGCACATGGGTTTCGGGAGGCGGCGCGGCTGGTCGCGTGCCAGCTCCGGGCCGCCTCCTCCTGCCCGGGGATTCTGCGCGTCTGCCCCGACCGTGCACGGCTCGTTCCGCGCGGAGCGGCCCCCGCGAGCCCCACGCCGCGCGAGACGGCGGGCCTGCCGGTCACCAGGCGTCAAGAAGCCAACAGGACCCTGCCGCGCGTGGCAGCGACACGCACAGGGCCGTGGGCGCGGACAGAGGCAGCGGCACTGCCCTGCGGGCGGCCGCGTCACCCGAGCAGCCAGACATGGCCGCCGATCCCAGACGGAGGGCGGTGGGCGTCCCACGGATCCCAGACGGAGGGCGGCAGCGTCCCACGGATCCCAGACGGAGGGCGGCAGTGTCCCACGGATCCCAGACGGAGGGCGGCAGTGTCCCACGGATCCCAGACGGAGGGCGGGCGTCCCACGGATCCCAGACGGAGGGCGGGCGTCCCACGGATCCCAGACGGAGGGCGGCGGGCGTCCCACGGATCCCAGACGGAGGGCGGGCGTCCCACGGATCCCAGACGGAGGGCGGGCGTCCCACGGATCCCAGACGGAGGGCGTTGTCGTCACACAGAGGCCATGCTTGTTCCGTGCGCAGCCGGCACCGACGTGGTGAGGGGGCTCCGAGGGTCAGGGAAGCGCCGAGACTCGAGCCACGTCCTCGCCAGCGTCCTCAGAGGGGTCCCCGGAGGTCACGGCGGCAGGGGCGTGAGCACAATGAGCGAACGCGATGAACAGGATGCGCCTGGCACGGGGCTGTGTCCCGCGTGTGTGTGTGCACGAGCACAGGTGACATGCACGCCCGCCGTCCGTCTTCACCGGCCCAGGGGCTCAGGCTGGAGCCCGGGGGGGGGGGGGTAGGGGGGTGGAGGGGGGGCGGCTGGGCTCCTCTGCGGAGGAAGCCCTCCACGCCGCGTGCACCCAGAGCTGAGCCAGCCCTTCCCGCTGTGACCCGCGGCGGTCGCACTCCAACCCCGCCAGCAACCGGGCAGCAGCGTGGCGTTCGGGGTGCAAAGCCGCCCAGACGCGTGAGGAAGGGCACCCCCAGAAGAAGGCCCGACACGAGCTCCGATTCCGCCTTTTATTTACAAAATGGACTGATAAAATACCCCCCATACTTACAGGCTCTGCCACACCACACACCACACGTTGATTTCAGCAGTGTAAATAGCACCATTCGGATTGTATGGAAAACCGAGACCGCGTCGCAGTCACTGTGTGGGTCACCATCACCATCCGGGGCCGGGCGGCCGGGCGTGGCCGGGCGTGGCCGGGCGGTGGGGTCCGGCGCCCCGCGGGAGCCCGGGGCCCGCAGGAAAGGCCGCGGGTGGTGACCGCCGCCAGCGCCGCGAGGCGGGGAGCCGACACTAGGAGAACCTCCGCGCCACGAAGTTCAGCAGTCCCCCGTGCTTGAACAAGGTCACGTCCACGTCGCTTTCGAAGGCGGCCAGGACGCGGAACGCCTTCCCGGTGCTCGTCTTGACACGGAAAGAGCGCGCGCGTGAGGGGCGCCGTGCCCCAGGGCACACGCCGCCGCCGGCCCTCCCGTGCGCGGTGGGGATCCGCCCCGCCCCCCCTTTCCGAGCGTGACCTCGGCTCTGGCTGGCCGTCACCTGGGGTGACTTGAGAGGAGCCCGGCACGGCCGCGGCTGCTCCGCCAAGGAGACGGTGGCGCAGCCCCGGCCCCAGAGCCGGCGATGCCCACGCGTGTCCCCCTCGTCCCCCCAACGCCAGCGCGGGCCGGGAGCGGCCGGAGTCCCAGTGCCCCCCCCCCCCCCGCCATGGCCGCAGCGTGCAGAGAATGGTGGCCAGAGGACGCGGCGCAACCAGGCTGGCAAAGGGCACACGCCTGCGGTCAGCACGCGGTGGCAGCGGGGCTGCCTCCGTTTCCCCGCCCGCCCACCCGCCCGGGGAGGGCCAGCTTCCGGTACCTTCATGCTCAAGGCCGTCCCGGGCGCCAGCCCCTCCGGAAAGGCGCAGGAGAAGGTCTCCCTGCCCGACAGCCCCAGGGAGACGGCGCTGTCCCCCGGGAGGAACTGGAGTGGCGCGATGCCCATGCCCACCAGGTGGTCCTTGTGGATCTTCTCGTAGCTCTCAGCCAGCACAGCTCGGACACCCTGGAACGAACGCGCCGTCACTTCCTCCCGGCCCGAGGCTGCAGCCCTCGACTGTCTCTAACCCCTCCGGGCAAAGGTTAAAGGTCAGCAGAGGCAGGCTCCCCAAGGGACGCCTGCTGTGGCTGTGGGGGGTGGGGTGGGGGTGGGGAACTGCTCCGAGCCCTGGTGGCTCCGGAACCCTCTGGACTGCAGTGCAGCAGTTTAAGATCCCCTCGCCCTCTCTCATCTGCGGAGGCCGGCTGGCTGTGGGGAAGGACGCCCCCCACCCCCTCCCCCCGCGGCTTCCAGGGCCTCTCCCCCGGGGTCATCACTGCTCGGTGTGCCTGCAGGACCTGTGTTTCCAGTGGCAGAGAAAGTAGTAAACTGAGGCACATGCCCCTGGGAAAGTCCCTGGCCTGTGCATCCAGTGTGCACCTCATACACAAAGGGGGGGGGTGGGGGAGCGGCTCCCCTTCCCGCAGGGATCGACCACGAGTGTGCCCGAGCACTTGGCTCGCCTGCTCTTTACTTAACAAGGGGCCTTCTCTCCATTAAACTCCCTGCCTTGTCACTTCACTTGTGCGTGTGTCTGTATTGAATTCCGTGCTCGAGACTCGGGAATCGAGAATGTTTGCCTCCACGGCCACTGCGGGGAATGCTAATAAATTCTCATCCAAGACCTAGAGCTTGACTGGAGTATTGATTCCAGCGATGTGAGTACTGACGTCATTCACCATCACCCAACAGAAACTCTTCACCATGAGGTCCAAATAATCACAAAAAAATCCAAGTAAGCAAAATAAACTTGGACAGGCTGTTCCTGACAAAGGAACACTAGCATTTCTTATCTTTTTATTTACTTTTTTGCCAGTCCTGGGTCTTGAACTCAGGGCCTGAGCACTGTGCCTGGCTTCTTTCTGCTCAAGGCTAGCACTCTGCCACCTGAGCCACAGCGCCACTTCTGGCTTTTTCTGTATATGTGGTGCTGAGGAATCAAACCCAGGGCTTCATGGATACAAGGTGAGCTTACTCTACCACTCAGCCATATTCCCAGCCCACTATTTCTTTTAAGGTGAAGATCGTCTTTCCCCACCTTTTTTTTTTCCTGGGCCTTGAACTCAGGACCTGAGCACTGTCCCTGGCCTCTTCTTTGCTCAAGGCTAGCACTCTGCCACTTGAGCCACAGAGCCACTTCTGGCCGTTTTCTATATATGTGGAGCTGGGGAATCGAACCCAGGGCTTCATGGATAGGAGGCGAGCTCTCTTGCCACTAGGCCATATCCCCAGCCCTCCCCGCCTTCTTCCGTAGCACCGAGGCGTTGTGCAGGGCAGTCTCGCTGTGCGGCGCCCCAGGTGGGCACAGAGGTGTATCCCTGCCCCACCCCCCATTCTAAGAAGATGACCGTGAAGACCCTACCAGCAAATACGGTCCTTTGGCGGCCCAGTCTCGTGAGTTCCCGGAGCCATACTTCTTTCCTGCTAAGATAATCAGGGGGATACCTTCTTTCTGGTACAGCTCCGCGGCTTCAAACACATCCAGCTGTAGGTGGAACAGACACGCGGGTCCTCAGTGCAAGCGCGGGTCCCGGAGCCCCGCGGGCCCCCGCACCGAGCGCCGCCCTTACCGTGCGTCCGGATGGAAAATGGATCGTTTTGGGGGCCGGCTTCCCAATGAACTTGTTAAAAAGCTTGATGTTGGCAAAGGTGCCCCTGGTCATCACCGCGTCGTTGCCCCTGCGGGCTCCGTAGGAGTTGAACTCACGAGGGGTAAGGCTGCGAGAAAGGCAGGGGCAGAGGGAGCACGCGCTGCTCAGCAGGAAACTCAGGCACACGCGTCTCCCTTACAAGGCAAACTCGACGCCGGCTCTGCGAGCGAGCGAGCGGCCGTCGAGAGGCCCCGGGCTGCGCGGCGGGGCTCAGGCCTTCACCTCTGCTGGGAGAGCGCGGCGCAGAGCCAAACCCAGCCGAGCTCTCGAGAAGCTAGGAGCTCACACTAGCATCCCAGTACCATCCACGAGCACTCAGTGATCTCAAGCCTCTTAGAAAACCTTTACGTTCTCTTTCCATTTTTCCTTTTATCTAAAGAAATTGAACTAAGGGCTGGGGATATGGCCTAGTGGCAAGAGAGCCTGCCTCGTATACGTGAAGCCCTGGGTTCGATTCCCCAGCACCACATAGATAGAAAAAGCCAAAGGTGGCGCTGTGGCTCAAGTGGCAGAGTGCTAGCCTTGAGCACAAAGAAGCCAGGGACAGTGCTCAGGCCCTGAGTCCAAGGCCCAGGGCAGGCAAAAAAAAGAAATTGAATTTAAAAAAATAGCAAGCCAGATGCCGGAGGCTCATGCCTGTTAATACTAGCTATTTGGGAGGTTGAGATTTGGAGGATCATGGTTCAAAGCCAGCCAGGGCAGGCAGGGAAACTCCAAGAGACTCAGATCTCCAATTAACCAGAAAAAGCTGAACGCAGAACTGCTGCTTAAGTTGCAGACAGAGCACACCGTTGAGAAAAAAACTCGGCACAGCACCCAGACCCCAAGGGGTTCAAGCCGCAGGACTGGCACCAAGAAAAAGAAACAAAGCTCTGAAAGTAAAAAGTGTGCTTCTCAAATCAGCTGTTGATTTAGCGTCAGCTGGACTGAGGCTTTTCTGAGGAGACCACGTCTTCCTGTGCAGGCCGGGCGGCCTCCCCCTGACCAGCCTCCTCTCCGGCCTCTGCCCGGCGGGGGAGGGGAGGCGGCGGGGACGCGGGGCGGGGCGGGGCGGGGCGGGGCGGGCGCCTACCCTCTGTTGGTCAGGTACTTGGCAGCAGCACTGCTCCGCGCGATGCTCCCCGCGGGCGATATGTGGTCGGTGGTGACGCAGTCCCCCAGGTACAGCAGGACGTGCGCGCCCTCCAGGGGCGGGACGGGGGCCGGCTCTTTGGTCTGGGAGGAGAGAGTTCACAGAGCTCTGAGCGCTTCCCCAGGGGCTCAGGCGGTGGCGGTCCTTACGACATCCAGCAACGAGAGTACTCACAAGCTTGTCAAAAAACGAGGGACAGCGGATGTAGGTTGACTTCACGTCCCATGGGAACAAAATGGAGTCGGGGACTTCTAGAGAATTCCACCGCTTGTTTCCCATCTGCAAATGTAGTTCCGGCAGATCAACCAAAGGAAAGGTCACCAAAAAGACTCAGAAAGACCCAGGGTGAGACTGAAATGCTGGGCAGCCCTGTCTACTTGGAAAGCGAAGCTAGCGCACTCTGTGTTCTACATGGCTGACATTCCCAGCTACTCAGGAGACTGCCATCTGTGGACCACAGTTCAAAGTCAGGCCAGGCAGGAAAACCCTTGAGGCTTGAACTCGGGGCCTGGGCGCTGTCCCTGCGCCTTTTGCTCAGGGCTGGTGCCCTGCCGCTTGGAGGCACAGCGCCACTTCCGGTTTTCTGGTGGTTCACCGACTTTCCAGCCTGAGCCTGGTGTGGCAGTTCAGCTGAGCCCTTGGGAGGCTGGGACTGGCAAGTGCGAACCAGCCTAGATTACAAAACAAGACTACCTAAGGAAACGAGCGCACAAACAAAACCAAAACTCCTGCAACCAGCTTTCCAGAGGACACAACTGACCCACGGAAACGATCCTCTTATTCTTTTCCACATGTCTTAACTATTTTTTTTAGTTGGTTGTGGGGCTTGAACTCGGGGCCTGGGCGCTGTCCCTGACAATCTCTGCTCGAGGCTGGCGCTCTAGCGGGTTGAGCCACAGCGCCACGTGCAGTTTTCTGGTGGTTTCAGCCCGGGCTGGCTTTGAATCATGCTCCTCAGATCTCAGCCTCCAGAGTAGCTAGGATGACAGGTGTGAGCCACTGGTGCCTGGCTGGTCTTTACCTTTTTTTTTTTTTGCCAGTCCTGGGCCTTGGACTCAGGGCCTGAGCACTGTCCTTGGCTTCTTCCCGCTCAAGGCTAGCACTCTGCCACTTGAGCCACAGCGCCACTTCTGGCCGTTTTCTATGTACGTGGTGCTGGGGAATCGAACCCAGGGCTTCATGTATATGAGGCGAGCACTCTACCACTAGGCCATATCCCCAGCCCTGGTCTTTACTTTTTAACATGATGTACCATTTACCCGTTTTCTTTCTAGCTCACTGTGTGAAGCTTGTGTTTCAGTGATGAACTAAACATGTACAAGAGCATCCGGTACACGGTAGGGCCTGAAGCATTTGCTAAATAGGTGCCTTTTCTGTCTCCGTATTTCCAGTTTTAAAATTAAAAACTAAAACCTCGAGCTGGTTTCAGCGTGTCCGGCCCATGCTCCTCGCTGCTCGGGAGCCGAGAGCTGAGCCTTGCACTCAGAGCCAGCCCAGGCAGCTAAATCCAGAGCCTTTTATTTCCAGTTAACCACTCAACCCAGTGGAGGTAGAGGGGCAGAGCGCAGCCCTGAGTGCAAAGGCCGGGGCAGGGCCTGACGCCGAGCTCGAGCCCCGTACCGGCGTGCGTGCTCACCCACACCGCCTCTGAAAAGCACCAATTTTTCTAGAAAGGCAAAGTACATAGGTAGGAAATGGGTGAGACCAAGATGTCACGGGGTGTTGCTGTTCCCTGTGAAAGGTGAGCCGTGGATGGGCGTCGGGTGAGGGCAGCTTCTCCGGAGCTCCGGTGAGGCGAGGGCGTGGCGTCGGCTGCGAGGCGCTCAGCCGCGCTCCCCGAAGTCAGCAGCTCCAGGCAGAGCGACAGTGCTGAGACCCATGTCTACACGCGGGGCTCCTTTCAAATTTTATTCTCTCCAGAAAGATTCATGATGAAAGAGCCATAAACCTCCTACGATGCTTTGAACTCATAGGGAGACAAGCCAGGCTCTTACCTCTATCTTCTCCTTCAGTGCTTTAAACATGGACAAAATCACATGCTCTTCTTCTACCCGCTGAACCTCTTCCCGGCTAGGCCAAATGTCATGCAGGTAAACGTCCTTGCCGGTGGGGTCAGTCCCTGGAGGAAAGTGTCAGGTGAAGCTCAGCGTCAGAGCAGAAGGCTCCCCTTCCAATGCTCAGGCTGCTCCCGAGTCCCCGCAGGGAACCAAGGGAAGGCCCCGAAGCGCGGGCGGGCGCCAGCGGCCACCCGACTGGCATCTGCTCGCTCCGACTCCGTCATCACGACACGGGAGCTCCTAAGCGCGCAAAGGATGGACAGACACGGGAGGCGCACCTAACGGCTCTGTCTGGAAATCGATGTTCACCGTGCCGGCCAGGGCGTAGGCGACCACCAGGGGAGGGGAGGCGAGGTAATTGGCACGGACGCAATCACAAAGACGGCCTTCAAAATGTTTGTTTCCAGATAATACTCCACAGGTAACCAAATCACCCTGGAAAACAAAACACAAGCACAAAAAGCCACACACACAAATACACGTGACTCACAAGCTCCGACCAAGCTGGGTAACCCCACGTGAGCCACCTCAATATTCTAGCTCTGAGAATAAGATAAGCAAAGCGTACCACTCAGTCGCAGGTACGGAAACTACAAATCCTACACATAGCTCACAATTCCTTCCATGAAAGGAATCATTCCAGAAACGCAGAAATGATGCGTGGTATCATGGAGACTCACGAGTTTACTCTTTCCAAGATGTGCAAGAACTAGAGAAACGTCAACCCATCAATATGTACTTCCTGTCACCTAAGGCAGCTCAGTTTACAATGTGTGCGTGACGCCAGGCGGCCACCCTTTACCTGTTTCACGGCATTCAAGACTGCTTCTGACAGGGGCGCCGTGTTCCCCACGCAGGTGGAGCATCCATAGCCAACGATTTCAAACCTGTGTTCAACAAGGGCAACACGGTGACGGAGCACACCGGTGAGATCGCTCCAAGACGGCCCAGGACACGCGGTGAATCTCTATCAGGCGTACACCGTCTCACCACACTCTGAGATTAGCACGCCGAAACACTCACAGGCTGTGCCTACATCACACAAGGGAACTCTTCAAATACAACACACGCCGGACACAACGTAACCTTCCCAAACACAGTCACGCCAGGTGCTGGTGGCTCACACCGGCAATCTCAGCCACTCCCTAGGAGGCTGAGAGCTCAGGGCCGTGGTCTGAAGCTGCTCTGAGCAGGAAAGTCTGTACGACTCCTAGCCCCAAAATAACAAGCAAAAAGTTGGAAGGGGCGCTGTGGCTCAAGTGGTAAAGCGCTAGCCTTGAGCAAAAAGAATCTCAGGGACAGTGCTCGGGCCCTGAGTTCAGGCCCCAGGACTGGAAAAAAAAAAGAAGTTCCAAAATACATCCTGGAAATATAACTAGCACGATCACTTAATTTTAGACTATGTTAACAAACGGAAGCCAGCTATACTTGTAATCCCAGCTGCTCAGGAAGCCGAGGTCTGAGGATCAGGTTCAAAGACAGCTGAATGGAAAACTCTGACTCTTACCTCCAATTAACCAGGAAAAGGCCAGAAGGGAGGTATGGCTCAGGTGGTGGGGTGACAATGGAAGGCTCTGAATTCAATCCCCACTACCAGCAGCATGCATGCACACACACACACACACACACACAGGCACGCGCACACACACACACACACACACACACAGCCTGTAAGGTGTTCTTCTTTCCTGAGCTGCGCGGGACGCACGCGTGGGGTGGGGGAGCCCTGGTCGGTGCCACTCTGACACGGAGGCCGTGGCGCCGTGTTTCCTTGTCTGCGTGTCTCCTCTAAGGGTCCTCGAGCGCTCACGCCTTATGGGTGGGGGGCCTCACAGGCGCCGTGGAGATGGCCACGCGCGCGTGCCCCGGCGTGCCGTCTCGTTCCCTCCTCTCGTGGCTCAGGAAAGGCCGTGGGACGCGGCCACGCGCGCGCTGCCACTTACCCGAGCTTGCTCAGGTAGGGGAGCACGCCGCTGGAGCCGAGGTAGTGCGTCACCATGCCGCTGCCCGGGGACACGCTCGTCCGGATGTACGGCCTCACGCGCAGCCCGGCCTCCACCGCCTTCTTAGCCAGAAGACCTGCGCCGCCAGCAAACAAGGGCTGAGGGCGGCGGCCGCCGTGTTCGGTGGGGAGCAGAGCGGCCTCCCGGCCCCCAGCGCGCCTTCCCCCTTCTGTCTACTCGACGTGGGTTCGCGGCACTGACAACTGGAAACGCCCGTGGATGCTAGCATTACGTCAGGTGGAACACAAGGCCGTGGACACGCACTGGAGACCCCGCCGACTGAGGTAGGAAGCCCGACGGCGGGGGCTCGCGCCTGTCACCCTACCTACTCAGGAGGCGGAGCTAGGAGGAGCATGGTTCAAAGCCAGCCCGGGCAGGAAGGTCCGTGAGACCCTCACGGATTCATTCATTCAATCGCTCATTCATTTAATTTTTCAGTCGTGGGGCTTGAACCCGGGGCCTGGGCGCCGTCCGGAGCCTCCTTTTGCTCAAGGCTGGCGCTCCACCACTTGCGCCTCAGCCCCGCTTCGGGTTTTTGAGTGGCTAATTGGCGAGGAGGGTCAGGCAGGCCAGGCTGGCGCGGCGCTGCGGTCCCCAGGCCTCGGTCCCTGGGGTCGTGGGGTTACAGGCAGGAGCTCTACCAGCAGCGCTCCGTGAGGCCCTCATCTCCCATTAACCACCGGAACACTGACACGGGGAGCTGTGGCTCAAAGAGGTGGCGCGCTTAGCCTCCCGTGAGAAGCTCAGGGTCAGCGCCCAGGCCGCGAGTTCAAGCCCCACCACACACGAAAGCCAAGCAAGGCCGGCGCGTGGCCTGGGCCCGGTACCTGCAGCCAGCATGACGGACGGGTTGCAGTTGTTGGTGCAGCTGATGACGGCCGCGATGACCACCGCCCCGTGAGACAGCGCGTACTCGCTGCCCTCGTACTCGATGCGCACCACGTCCTTCTGTCGCTCCGCCGCGATCTGGAAGCCCCGGAATCCAACCTGCCGGTGCACCGAAGGGGGCTACGTCGCGGGGGCTCGCGAGGGACGCAGCCACGGCCGAGGCACGCTCACACCGAATGCACGCAGGGGAGCGGCCCCCCTCCACGACGGGGAGCGGCCCCCCTCCACGACGGGGAACGGCCCCCCTCCACGACGGGGAACGGCCCCCCTCCACGACGGGGAGCGGCCCCCCTCCACGACGGGGAACGGCCCCCCTCCACGACGGGGAACGGCCCCCCTCCACGACGGGGAACGGCCCCCCTCCACGACGGGGAACGACCCCCCTCCATGACGGGGAGCGGCCCCCCTCCACGACGGGGAACGGCCCCCGCCACGATGGACCTGCTCAGCAGACAGCAGCAGTGGAGGAATAGCAAGGCCGCGACCTGTGCCGCAACTAAGAAAACACGGCAGCAAGACCCATGCCCAGACCCACACGGGCGACGGCCCGCGGACTCGCTGACGGCACGCGGACTCGCTGACGGCACACGGACTCACTGACGGCACACGGACTCACTGACGGCACGTGGACTCACTGCCGGCACAAGGACTCACCTTCTCGCTGAGGCAGGCCTGGAAATCACTTTTCATGTCCGCCACCGCCACTCTGTCCTGAGGCCGTCGGGGGCCACTGACGGCGGGAACGATGGAGCTGAGGTTCATCTGCGTCACCTACAGAGCCGAGGGGGGGGGGAAGCGGGGAGGGCGAGACCGTCAGTGCATGCCCCGCACTTCTTCCTAAAGCACAGCGCACATTCCCACTCCACGCGGCGCGGGACACACCGAGCCCACTCGAGCTTCCAGACACCGGGACGCTCACTACCACACACGGACATCAGCGCACAACCAAGGGGCCCCCGAACGGGAAGGCCCGGGTGAGATGTGGGGTCCACTCGCTGCTGTGTGTGTGCACGCACGGAGGGCTCCGCACACTCGCTGCCCTGTGCACGCACGGAGGGCTCCGCACACTCGCTGCCGTGTGCACAGGGAGGGCTCCACACACTCGCTGCCCTGTGCACACGGAGGGCTCCGCACACTCGCTGCCCTGTGCACACGGAGGGCTCCGCACACTCGCTGCCCTGTGCACGCACGGAGGGCTCCGCACACTCGCTGCCGGGTGCACACGGAGGGCTCCGCACACTCGCTGCTGTGTGTGTGCACGCACGGAGGGCTCCGCACACTCGCCCTGTGCACGCACGGAGGGCTCCGCACACTCGCTGCCCTGTGCACACGGAGGGCTCCGCACACTCGCTGCCCTGTGCACACGGAGGGCTCCGCACACTCGCTGCCGGGTGCACGCACGGAGGGCTCCGCACACTCGCTGCCCTGTGCACACGGAGGGCTCCGCACACTCGCTGCCCTGTGCACACGGAGGGCTCCGCACACTCGCTGCCCTGTGCACACGGAGGGCTCCGCACACTCGCTGCCGGGTGCACGCACGGAGGGCTCCGCACACTCGCTGCCCTGTGCACGCACGGAGGGCTCCGCACACTCGCTGCCGTGTGCACAGGGAGGGCTCCGCACACTCGCTGCCCTGTGCACACGGAGGGCTCCGCACACTCGCTGCCCTGTGCACACGGAGGGCTCCGCACACTCGCTGCCCTGTGCACGCACGGAGGGCTCCGCACACTCGCTGCCGGGTGCACACGGAGGGCTCCGCACACTCGCTGCTGTGTGTGTGCACGCACGGAGGGCTCCGCACACTCGCCCTGTGCACGCACGGAGGGCTCCGCACACTCGCTGCCCTGTGCACACGGAGGGCTCCGCACACTCGCTGCCCTGTGCACACGGAGGGCTCCGCACACTCGCTGCCGGGTGCACGCACGGAGGGCTCCACGGCCACCTCCTTTGTGCGCGGGCCCGGCTCCCTCACTGGCTGGAGCTGGCGACCCTGGCTCCGCCCAGCCCGCACCCCATGGCCCACCGTGCCGCCACGCCCGCCGTGCCGCGGGAGCACGCGCGCTTCCTGACGGGTGGGGTGGGTGCTCCTCGGGTGGTAGTGAGGTTTCCGGCATTCGTTACAGACAGGATTCTGCTCTGCGGGCCGGGCGGATTTAAACTCACCACCTCGCCTCAGGCGCCCAGGCGCGGGGATTACAGGGGTGCGCCATTATGCTTGGCGAGGTTTTTTTGCTAATGGGCACATTCCTTCCATTTCCACTTTACTTCAACTTACTTTTTCCTATTTTTTTTATATTACATTAAAGATGTGGACACGTGGGCCATGGCAGCTTGCGTCAGCAATTCTAGCTACCTAGGAGCTGGGGTACAGAGAATTAGAATCCCAGGCCAGCCCACACAAAACGTTTTCAAGACTCCCTCTCGACAGACGCAGCGGGGCACGGTGATGGGCGCCGGCCACCCCTGCAGTCCAGGTGGGAATCTCAAGAGAAACGTCCAGAGCCTATCTCAAACACAACGCAGGCAGGGCTGGGAATGTGGCCTAGGCAAGAGCGCTCGCCTCCTATACATGAAGCCCTGGGTTCCATTCCTCAGCACCACACACACAGAAAAAGCCAGAAGTGGCGCTGTGGCTCAGGTGGCAGAGTGCTAGCCTTGAGCTAAAGAAGCCAGGGACAGTGCTCAGGCCAGAAGCTAGGAGCTGGGACGTAAAACCAAATCAAAGTTCCTGTCCTCATGAAGCTTGTGTTCTAGCTGGGGGAAGATGGCTAAGTAGGTAAAAAAAAATGAATACATTAACTAGGGACATGACCAGAGGAAGAAAACACCGGGTGAAGAAATGAATCAAAACAACGGGGTACAAACAACAGCTCTCAAGTGCTTCCGACGCACCGGGCTGCACAATGGCCCTCTGTGGCCCGGCCAGGCGGGCTGGTGGACCTACCTGCGAGTACTCAGGCTCTGAAGAACTCTGCTCGTTCCTAAACAACTTCACAGCTTGCAGGTACTTTTCAACAGACTCAAGTTTGGTTTTGTCAAAACCTAAAAAAGAAGACACAATAATGAAGCACCTCTAATAACTCTCATGAATTTCTCTCTCTAGCTGGGAGAGAGTGCTGCATTCTACAAGGCCTGTTCTTCCCAGGGGTCCATACGACTCACCCATCCACTCTGCTAGGTGATGAATTAATTCACTTGTAAAACTGTGCCCCCCCAAACTGCAAGCACAGAATGCAGCTCCTAAGATGTATCTCTGACTAGAAATGAACAGCTCGACAAGAGCTCTTCACACAAAGAGGAACAAAAACATGGACTTTGATTTCATTTTATTATTCATTTATTTATTTTTTTTTTTGGCCAGTCCTGGGGCTTGGACTCAGGGCCTGAGCACCGTCCCTGGCCTCTTTTCCTCAAGGCTAGCACTCTGCCACTTGAGCCCCAGCACCACTTCTGGCCAGTTTCTGTATATGTGGTGCTGGGGAATCGAACCCAGGGCTTCAAAAAACATGGACTTTTAAAATGGTGCATGAAATATCCACAGTCAGCAGGACAGCGGTCCAAGTTCCCAGTCAACCAGGCTACAAGAACACCGAGAACGGAACCCTTGTTTGCTGTTTTCCCAAGGCGGTGTGCTTCTTATTCCTGGAAGAGACTGATGTCCACACTTTTGCCTGGTGGCTCCCCGCCTCCCGGTTACAGCAGGGGACACTGAGAATGCCCAAGGTCACTGGCCGGCACCAGTGGCTCGTGTCAGGAATCCTCGCTGTAAGGATCTCCGTCTGAAGCCAGCCAGGGCAGGAAAAGTCCCTGATGAAACACCAAAATGCTTGGTTCAAGTGGCAGAGTGCCAGCTTGAGCAAAAAAACATCTCAGGGACGGCACCTGGGCTCAGAGTTCAAGCCCCAGTATTGGCAATGGCTGCGCACGTGGGTGTGTGCTTGTGCACACAGAGAGGAGGCAAGGGAGTTCACAACTGAGTACAGAATGGGCTCGGGCTGACTTCTACCGGGCGGAGGGGTGTGTGTGTGGGGGTCCCTTCACTGTGGGGGGCAGGGGGACAGGCCAGGTGAGGATCCATGGGTCACGGGGCGAGTGTGAACTCTGCAGGCCCCTGACACCACGGGTTCAGAAGAGAGTTGCAGTGTGAACACGAGGTCATGGGCGCGCTGTGATTTACACTAGAAACAAAGCGTGTTTGTTCCGACGGTGGCACATTGGCTTACCTGTGTGTTCTAAGTGTTTCAATGTCACATTGTCAACAGGAAAAAAGCTGAGGACAGCACCGTACTCCGGACACATGTTTGCTATGGTAGTTCGATCGACAACAGATAACTGGGAAACTCCACTTCCGAAAAACTCCACGAACTTTCCAGCCACTCCTACTTGCCGCAGGTGCTTTGGGGACAGGCAGAAACAGTGAGCACAGCAGGAGGAACACAGATCTTCTAGAAGCTGTTAAGATCTAATTTTTAACTAATACTGGTGACAAGAGCTTTCAATCTTCACAGCATTTTATGAGTTGTTGTCTAATGTCATTCATTGTTAATAAGGGCAGAAAAGGTCCTGGAAGTTCCAGGAGATTCACGTGTCCACGACGGAGTCGGGGTACCCGGGCTCACCACGTGATTCTGCCCAGTTGGGAACTTTTCCCTTTCTTAGCAGCCCCTCACACAAAACCACTGGTGGCCTCTTAGATTTAATTTAGTGAGATATTACTACTACTGATGACACTGCAGTTATGTTAAAATGATACAACCATACGTTCTTCAAGTTGCAACTACCAGACAAAATATTTATGACATCATTATTGGTAAATTCCATTTTGGTAAGACTTAACATGATTTTAAACTTAATTTTTTGTTTCTTTAGTTGATCATGGGGCTTGAACTTGGGCCTGGGCGCTGCCCTGAGCTCTTCTGCTCAAGGCTAGTGCTCTACCACTTTGAGCCACAGCATCATTCCTGATTTCCAGGTGGTTAATTGGAGATATTAAGAGTCTCACAGGGCTGGGAATATGGCCTAGTGGTAGAGCGCTTGCCTCGTATACACAAAGCCCTGGGTTTGATTCCTCAGCACCACATAGATAGAAAACGCCAGAAGTGGCACTGTGGCTCAAGTGGTAGAGTGCTAGCCTTGAGCAAAAAGGAGCCAGGGACAGTGCTCAGGCCCTGAGTTCAAGGCCCAGGACTGGCAAAAAAAGAAAAAGTCTCACGGACTTCCCTGCCCAATCTGGCTTCTAACCATAGTCCTTAGAGCTCAGCCTCCTGCGTAGCTAGGATGACAGGCATGCATGGGCCGCCAGCACCCGGCTGAAACTTAATTCTGTCCAAAATCATTTTAGTACCAAGTAATAATCATCTTTTCTAAATTAGGAAAGAGGTCTCCAACGAGCATGGGGAGGGTGCCAGGAGAAAACACAGAGAAGCAACCTTCAACCAGTGAATAAAGTTCAATCCCGACACGTACCAAACTTGTTTCCAAAGATGCAGAAACTCAACCCTTACGAGATTCTCTATTTGTAGTTCTATGTTTATACTTTGAAGAGTAAGAGAAACCCAGATTACATATGCTAAGCCAAATGCTTCTTCATCAGATCATTAAGATAATGAGACCTCAAAAAGATAAGGAAGTCTATGCAAGGAAACACTAACAATAGATTAAAGTTTAATTGGGTAATTATCAGACAAAAACATTGCTAGCGGGGTCTACAGCGGCGCTCCTCTCTAGGACGCTTCCTTTAGAGCAGTCCCGCGGGCCGCCTCCAGCCGACCTGCTGGTCTCCGCACCGCTTCCCACCCATCGCTGCCCCTGACGTGTCGCCTACGTTTCCTAACGGGGGCAGGATCAGTACTAACCACTGAGAGCGAGGCATCACCACTCTCTTGCCCGGTGGGATGGGTGGGATACTTCCCACATGCAATGGTTCTGAAAAACGGGATCCACAAGCCCCTCAAGCGCACAAAATACAGGCCTGTGGCTGATTTGAGAAGTTCAGAGCGAAGGACCCCGACGCGGTAGTGCAAAGACGAGTTCAAGCAATAGAAAAAGTCTATACGGTCCCTTTTTTTTTGGGGGGGGGAGCGCAGTCCTTTTTTTGGCCAGTTCAGGGACCTGAACTCAGGGCCTGAGCACTGTCCCAGGCTTCTTTTTGCTCAAGGCTAGCACTCTGCCACTTGGGTCACATTCCCAGCCCTGTCTACAGTCCCTGTTTTTGAAAGCAGTACTTCTCAACAGTGTACTGGATTTGAAAGGGCAAATGATTCCATTAAATATTAAAGGAGCTGCAAAGACACTTTTGCAAAATGGGGGATTTTTAAATGCTCACGTGGTGTCCAACTACCTACTGAGAAAACACCGCCAAGTGGCGCAGCGGAGCCCGCCCGGCTGCTGTCCGCGCGGCTGCTGGGGTTCGCCCAGGCCCTTCAGTTTCTCGGGACTCGGGGCTGGCGGCGGCCGCCTCGGCCCCGGGCCCCCGCGCTGGGTCAACACCGCCTCCTCCCTGCGCACTCACCTTGGTGATGCCGAGGACGACATCGATGGACGTCACGAAGGGGTTGCACGAGCCGGTGAGCTCACACCCAACCACCTCCGGTAGAGTCAGAGACACGGGCAGGCCCAGCATGACGGCTTCTGTCTCAATGCCGCCCACTCCTGGAGACAGACGAGACCGGGGTGTGGGCCCGGGGCGCGGGGGACGCGGCCCGGCGCCTCACCAGAGCCAGCCCTGCCAGCGCTGGGGACCCGAAGCCACACCTCCCCAACGCCACCCGAGTCAAAGACGATGCGTAGGGTTGGGAACGGGGCTCAGCGGTGGAGCGCTCGCCTAACAGCCATGCAGCCCTGGGTTCGAGTCCCCAGCACCACATACACAGAAACGGCCAGAAGGGGCGCTGTGGCTCAGGTGGCAGAGTGCTAGCCTTGAGCAAGAAGAAGCCAGGGACAGTGCTCAGGCCCTGAGTCCAAGCCCAGGACTGGCCAAAAAACACAACAGGAAAAAGAAGGGATGCTTTTACCGTTATTAAATTTTCTAAACCCATATGTCTATGCGAGGCATTTCTGTACTCTGCTCAGAACACAGCTATGGCCTGGCGCTGGCGGCTCACACCGGTCATCCTAGCTGCTCGGGACGCTGAGACCTGAGGATCGTGACGCCAAGTCACCCTGGCAGGAGAGTTCATGAGAATCTCGCCTCCAACTAACCACCATTCCTTTCCCTCAAAACAACAACAAAACAACTAGAAACGGAACTGTCCGCTAATGGTCGTGTGCCAAACCTCAGCAAAAAAAGCTTAGGGACAGTGCCTAGGCCTTGAGTTCAAGTCCTAGTACTAGCATCAAAAAGAAAGATAGGAGTAGAGCCCAGTCCACCGTAAGCTTATATTTATTATATTACACTATAAACAAAATTAAACATTATAAGGCTGTAAAAGCGTAAGAAAAGGTGGGCCTGGTGGCTCATGTCTATAGTCCTTGCTACTCAGGAGGCTGAGATCTAAAGATCACAGTTCAAAGCCAGTCCAAGCAGGAAAGCCCATTGCACTATTGTCTCCAATTAGCCACTAGAAAACTGGAAGTAGAGCTGTGGATCACAGTGATAGAGTGCTAGCTTTGAGTGAAAAAGCCTGGGAACAGTACCTACACCCTGAATTCAAGCTGCACACCTGCCAAAAATAAATAAATAAAACGAGTCATGAAGAGGAGGCGTGCCTTTTTTTTTTTTTTTTTCCAGTCCTGGGCCTTGGACTCAGGGCCTGAGCACTGTCCCTGGCTTCTTTTTGCTCAAGGCTGGCACTCTGCCACTTGAGCCACAGCGCCACTTCTGGCCATTTTCTGTATATGTGGTGCTGGGGAACTGAACCCAGGGCCTCATGAATACAAGGCAAGCTCTCTCGCCACTAGGCCATATCCCCAGCCCCGAGGAGTGCCTTCTTAACTCAAGTGGGGGGGGGGGGGCAGGAAGCCGAGAGCATATCTGGGGGCAGGATCAACAGTGGCCACATTCCAGCAACAGGACAGAGAGCACAGGGAGGAGCACCGCAGCCCGGTCAGGGGAATGGAGCACGAGCCTGTCTGATGGGTGTGGGTGAAAGGCTCTCAATCCAAAGCCTTAGTGACGGGTCAGGGAGTCTGGGCCGGGGAAGGCCTCGGGAGAAGCCCCGGGCCACCAGGCCACCACCATGACACAGACGCACTGGACACCACAAGCACTCTCCCTCACACCCGACCACAAAGACCGCCCCCTTATTCTTCCATAACAGGCTAGACACTGAGAACGGACTACGCGGCCATTTACTTACCCCACCCAAGAATCCCCAAACCATTGACCATGGTGATGTGAGAGTCTGTGCCAACCACGCTGTCGGGAAAGAGGAGGCCCTGGTCTTCACAAACCACTCGTGACAGATATTCCAAGTTCACCTGGTGAGCAATTCCCGTTCCAGGAGGGATGACAGCCACATTCTTGAACACTCGAGAGCTCCACTGCGGTTTGTAAGGATTTAAGAAACGTAGTGCATGAGTTTGTATTCACTACCCAGATAGACATATTGATGCTAGAAGCATTTCGTATTTATATAAATGTAACATTGGCAATATATATTAAGCATATATAACATATTTACATAGACACATACTAAAGGAGGCTGAGATTGGAGGATTGTTGTTCAAAGCTGGCCTGAGCAAGAAAAGTCTATGAGATTCATTCCCCCCCCCGCAGTCCTGCACTTGAACTCAGGGCCTGAGCACTGTTCCTGGCTTCTTTTTGCTCAAGGCTAGCACTCTGCCACTTGAGCCACAGCGCCACCTCTGGCCATTTTCTATCTATGTGGTACTGAGGAATCGAACCCAGGGCTTTATGTATACGAGGCAAGCATTCTACCGCTAGGCACATTCCCAACCCCTATGAGATTCTTATTTTAAATTAACCACCAAAAAATTCTGCAAGCAGAGCTATGGCTCAAGTGGTAGAGTGCTAGCTAGAGTGAAAAAGCTAAGGGACAGAGCTAAGGCCTAAGTTCAAGACCCAGTTCTCATACACGCGTACACACACACACACACACACACACACACACACACACACACGTATATACTGAACTTGTAACTGTCATTTTGCTGATTATTAAATTAAACTGGGCTGAAGAAACCTGTTCAAATAGCCCGTATCAGTGGTAGTGCTTGGGTTCTTCAAGCCTGAGAGCAGGAAGGTGAAGAGGGGACCTGTGGGCTCATCTGAATGGAGCCATGATTCTCCCCTTTCACACAGGACGGCTTCCAGGAAGACCACCAGAAAGCCTCTGAAAGCCACAAGTCTACCCATAAAAGCGTGCCATGGCAGAACAATCCATCTCTTATACCTTAAAAAATTGAAGCCTCTCTCGGTTTCTGCCAAATTCAACTTCTTGGTTTTTTAACACTGCTTCAGGTCTAAAAGGAAGGAAAGTTGGCATTAAACGTAGGCATCAGAACAAGGTCCTGCCTTGTTTCTAAACCTTGACCCTATGCTTGCATACACAAGAATTAAAAAGCCACAGGAAGAACAATTCACTCAATTTCTCAGAATTCGTCCATTTTTCTTTTCAACAGGAAGCTCTTTCTGATTTACGCAGTAACTAGACAGCCACAGGAGTTATTATTTCACCAGGTATAACAAAGCCAGTGCAGGCCAGTGCCAAGCAGGCAGTTCTAACGCACGGCTGTGAGAAGCCGCAAGCTGCGTTGCAGTTTCTGCCGCTAGCAAGCGGTTCTGGGCACTAGGTGGGCACGGTCTCACCCACTCGGTTCTTGTGCCAGTTACCTGCACATCATCCTACAGACTCAAAAGATCTTTGGGCAGAAAGCTTCCTAGTCGGGACTGGGAATGTGGCCTAGTGGCAAGAGAGCTCGCCTCGCCCTGGGTTCCATTCCTCAGCACCACATAGATAGAAAATGGCCAGAAGTGGTACTGTGGTTCAAGAGGTAGAGTGCTAGCCTTGAGCAAAAAGAAGCCAGCCCCAGGACTGGCAAAACAAAACTAAACAAATATACAGAAAGCTTCCTAGTCCCCAGTCAACTCAACCCAAACAGATGGCCATTTTGCTTTAGCGATAGCTTACTTTATGTAAATCATCTGTGTGTGTGTGAATCATATATATGTGAGTTATACGTACACATATACACAGTTCAAATCTAGTCCAGGCAGGAAAGTCCATGAGACTCTCATCTCCAATGAACCACCAGAAAACCAGAACTGGTGCTATGGGTCAAAGTGGCAGAGAGAGTCCTGGGAAGGTGGCCTAGTGGCAAGAGTGCCTGCCTCATATACATGAAGCCCTGGGTTCAATTCCTCAGCACCACATAGATAGAAAAAGCCGAAAGTGGCGCTGTGGCTCAAGTGGCAGAGTGCTAGCCTTGAGCAAAAAGAAGCCAGGGACAGTGCTCAGGCCCTGAGTCCAAGGCCCAGGTCTGGCCAGAGGAAAAAAAAAAAAGCAATAGAAAACAAGAATCCATTTTCTGCCTACCCTAATCACACCAATGAAATGCAGGTAGTAGGGTCAGCTCAGTGACAGTGCTGTCCTGGGCTAATGCAAGACTCTAGGTTCAACCCCCAGAACCACAGAGCACATGTATTTTACACACAGAACCACAGAGCACATGTATTTTACACACACGCACAGGCACGCACACACGCCTTTACTAGCAGCACTAGGGCTTGGCCTCATTGTCTTCCATTGCTAGGCTGGAGCCACACCCTCAGCCCTTTAAAAACGTCTTTGTACAGCGAACTCTCTACAGGCTTGCTTCCTAAGGGAGCGATACAGAACAGCTGCTTCGTCCAGTACAACCCAGGAGGCCGGGCGGAGCCAAGCTCCTGCGACAGGAGTGGGGTGAGCGCTCACGCCTTTCCCTGAACCGGCGGGCACTCATGGATGCCCACAGAAAGCACGCGTGCTCAGGCACTGAGAGCGCTCAGGCCCTTCACGGATGCCCACGGAAAGCACGCGTGCTCAGGCACTGAGAGAGCGCTCAGGCCCTTCCCTGAACCGGCGGGCACTCACGAATCCCCACGGAAAGCACGCGTACTCAGGCACTGGTTGCAAATGGAAAGGACACAGGATGGGCGTGTTCTCGATCTGCGAGGAGAACGTTCCTGAGGCGCGGCCCAGCTCTCCGGAATCGCAGGGTCCTCGGCAGGGAGTCTGGCCTCGGCACGGAGGCTTCTTGGGCACTCGGAGTGGAGAAAGCTTTCCGGCCTTCGGCAGGTCGCCGCCTCCAGGATTGGGAGCATTCTGTATTGCACTGCCACCCCAAAAGAAAGGAAATAAAACACATTTGAAAGTGGCAGGAACTTGGCGCTTCCGAACGCACTGCCTGGGAGTCAATGATGCCCGAGGCTCAAGTCCGCCACTGAACTCAGCAGCCAACAGCCACCCCCCACCCAGCCATGGTGCAAACCCGCCTGAGCTCTCCCTACGGCAGGAATACTGCCACTCCAGAACACACCGAAGTGTTCTGATTCACACCAACAGCACGCTGTCTTCCAAAGCTTGCCCTTGCTCTCGGACCTCAGAAACATAAAACAACGAAGCTGGGAGATGGTGGCTCACTCTTGTCATCCTCGCTACTCAGGGAGGCTGAGATCTGAGGATCACGGCTCAAAGCCAGACCAGGCAGAAAAGTTTGTGAGGGCTGGGAATGTGGCCTAGTGGTAGAGTGCTCACCTCATGTATACATGAGGCCCTGGGTTCAATTCCTCAGCACCACATATATAGAAAAGGCCAGAAGTGGCGCTGTGGCTCAAGAGGTAGAGTGCTAGCTTTGAGCAAAAAGAAGCCAGGGACTGTGCTCAGGCCCTGAGTTCAAGCCCCAGGACTGGCCAAAAAAAATATATGTGAGATTCTTATCTTCAACTAACCACCAAAAAAAGCTGGACGTAAAGGCGTGGCTCAAGTGGTATAAAAGCCACAGGATAGTGCCCAGGCCCTGAGTTCAAGCCCAAGTACAAGTACAAACAGAAAACAAACAAAACAACTTCTTTCAGTGGAAAGAACATAGAGCTTTAGCAAACAGAGGGTTGTTTGTGGGTGTTTTTTTTTTGCCAGTCCTGGGCCTTGGACTCAGGGCCTCAGCACTGTCCCTGGCTTCGTTTTGCTCAAGGCTAGCACTCTGCCACCTGAGCCACAGCGCCACTTCTGGCCATTTTCTGTATATGTGGTGCCGGGGAATCGAACCCAGGGCTTCATGTATATGAGGTGAGCGCTCTGCCACTAGGCCACCTTCCCAGCCCAAACAGAGATTTTCATCACCGATTTAAGACAAATCTTTGGGGCTGAAGAAGTGGCTCACAGGGAAGCATTCCAGTCTATCCCCAGAACCTCAAATGAAAAAGTAATTCTTCCTCTGAAAATATTAAAAAAAAAAAAGGCAAAAGCAAATAAGTAACAGCAGGCTGGCCCGCAGCTGAGAGCTGAAGCAGTACGGCAGCCAAGGCTGAACTACACCGTGCAACCTGTCTTAAAAAGCCAAACCTAATTTAGATCCTGACTCAAAACACAGGCTCTGAGACTGTCCACTTCTGTCAAATACAGTGACGAAATACACGAGCACGAGACCACTCGGAAACTCAGACGGAGGCCAGAACGTCTCGCCAGCCCAAACCCGTCCACCGATTTTCCAGGACGCCAGTGAGCCCCCGGCAGCCTGTCGTGGGGTGAGCCTGCCCCTGGGCCCCCCCCGCCCCCCCCCAGCCACCCAGGCAGTACCATTTGCTGAAGTCGATCTGTAGAGAGTGGTCAGCCGTGAGGTCCGTGGGACAAGCGGGGTGCACTTTCTTGGGGTCTCCTCCCAGAGTTTTCACTGCTTCTCGCATAGCAGCAAAATCCACCATAGCTGGGATCCCACTGAAGAATGAAGCACCATCAAGTTACAGTTATCCAACTGCGCGTACAGACGCTTGTTATACAAGGGTTATCACGTACACACTCATCGTAATTTTTAACAAGTGTCTCTTTTCAGTTTGGATTCTTTGTGGTGGGGAGGGAGATGACGAGAACTTGAACCCAGGGAGTCAGAGTAAGGCAGGAAATTCTACTGCTCAAACCACAAACCAAGACCTCTATGCTTCATTTCCCAGATAGGAGCTTGCACTTTGACTCTGGCCGGCCTAAACCATGACCTTCTAACCTAGGCCTACCACAAAGCTGGGGTTCCGGAAGCAAACCACCCCAGCCTGACTTTATTGTTGGGACAGGGTCTCACTAAGCTTTTGTCTAGGCTGCTCTCAAACTGCATATAGTCCTCCAAATTTAATCTCCCAAGTAGCTGGGGTTACAGGCACGAGATACCAAGCCCAGCTTCATTTGTATTCATTTTCGATAATGTGCTTATAATCTAAAGTAGGAGGGGCCCTGCTCAATAAACATTAACATGAAATATTACCTGAGAACCTGAGCACTCAGGAGTGAACGGGTCCCCCCTTTTTTTCTCCGTCCCTCTATTTGCCTAACCCCAAAGACCTGATTTCTGGAGACAAGTGATCATCAAGGGACTGCCTACAGAATGCTTTCCCTTTGTCTTCAAGTTTTTCCTAGTGTTTTACTTTTCTTCCTCTGAGACAAGATCTGACTATGCAGCCTGGGTGGCACGTCTCCTCAAAGCCCTGGACACACGCCCGTCCCCGCACACGGCTCCCGGCCCCGCCTTCGCTGCCCTACCACAGCTCACGTCCCAGTCGCGGGGTAGCGAGCCTGAGCGGTTCCGCAGCGGCACTGAGGACGCCCGCACAGGGCACACGCCCCAGACTGGGGGCGACGGGGCTGGCCGCCGCCGCCGCCACCCCCACCCCACCTACCCCCGGCGCCTTCAAACCCTAGCGGATGTTGACCTCTTCCAGCAAACAGACAGTGGCCCCTCCGAATGCCCCCGTCCCCGGGCTGCAGGCCCAGCAGGGCGTGAAGAATGGTGCGAGGCGCTCGGCTAACCGGCCCCGCCGTCGGCCGTGCGCAGAGCAGGCGCAGGCTTCCCGTGGGAGCGAGGCCTCCGGCCGTGCGCAGAGCAGGCGCAGGCTTCCCGTGGGAGCGAGGCCTCCGGCCGTGCGCAGAGCAGGCGCAGGCTTCCCGTGGGAGCGAGGCCTCCGGGCCAGAGGCTGCGGCAGCAGCTACTGTGTGGGCAAGGGCAAGTCCAGCCGGCAGCACCGGCGCACGCCCAGCTTCCCAGCTACTTACACGTGGCGTTTGGGGGAAACCACCACCTGAGGCAGACGGGGCAAAGAGTTGAGCCCCATCTCAAAAAACAGGCCAATGGGCTGGGGATGTGGCTGGCGGTCGAGCGCTCGCCCGGCACGCACGAAGCCCCGGGTTCCGATCCTCGGCACCACACACACAGAAAAAGCTGGAAGGGGCGCTGTGGCTCCAGGGGTTGAGCACGAGCCTTAAGCAAAAAAAAGCTCCGGGACAGTGGCCAGGCCCTGAGTTCAAGCCCCAGGACTGGCAAAAAATTACTTAATTAAAAAACAAAACCAAAACACTGGCCAAGAGTGGGGGCACATGCCTTTATTTCAAGCTCCACTGATGTCGTTAGGAGGCACTGGGTAAAAATGAAGAGATCCTACCCGAAAGATAGCTAAAACAAGAAAGGCATGCACGTGACGCAAGTTACCCACGTGCCTGCCCAGGGAGCACGAGGTCGTGGTTCAACCCCCAACACCAGTCCAGCCACCCAGAGAGAGGAAGACGGGGAATTGAGAGACACCAATGGAGCTAGCGCCCGCCTGACTGCGATGAGGACAACCGGGAACGTCTGGGGAGGTGGCACCGACAACGTCTGCTGACAGTCGGGTTCCGGGGTGTTCAGGGCAGGAGCCAGGGGAGCGCGTGGGCTTCTGGGACAGGTGACGGGTGTGCGGCAGGCAACGAGGAGACCCAGGCCAAGAAGGCTACGGACCGTGGAAGAGCAGGCACTTCGATGTCACGGCTGCCTGGCCCTGGCCGGCACCGCTTCCGTCCGGGAAGGGCGGCCCGGCCCGGCCGAGGCGCCAGCCAAGCCCGAGGGTCTGCGCGTTTCACAGAGATCATGCAACCCCTGCGCGAAGGATCAAGGCGCCACTCACGTGAAGTCCTGGAGGAGGACGCGGGCGGGGAACAGGGGCACTTCCACGGTGCGCTGCGTGGTTTTCCAGTCTAAAATGTTCATGACGTCTTCCCTCTTCATGAAAAAGCCGTCACAGTTTCGCACAGCAGCTTCCAACAGGACCCGTATTGAGTAAGGCAGAGCATCTGGGGCAGGAGGAAGCGTGACAGTGAGGAAGAGGACCGCAGCATGTACCGGCACACTGTACAAAGCGCAACCGCCGCGAGAGCAAAGGCAGGGGGACACTGCCACCCCCCAAAATGCACTCACCACGACTTATGAAATGATAACCCCTCTGAACAACACTTTCATAGTAACAAAACTACAATAGCAAAGAGGTAGAAATGCTCTGTTCTCCAGGCCAAGGAAATTCACGTTTGGATTTTTTAAAAATGTGGTAGCTGCCAGGTGCTGGCGGCTCACGCCTGTCACCCGAGCTGCTCAGGAGGCTGAGGTCTGGATCGCAGCTGAAGCCAGCCCAGGCAGGAAAGTCCATGGGACTCTTATCTCTAAGTGACCAGAAGTGGAGCTGTGGCTCAAAGTGGTCGAGTGTTAGCCTTAACCTAAAGACCTCAGGGGCAGTATCCAGGCCCTGAGTTCAAGCCCCAGCACCAGCCCCCCCCCCCAAAAAAAAAGTGGTACCTAAACACAGGGGAATTTTACACAGCCATTAGAAAGAACATTATGTTATTCGCAGGGAAATGGAATAGACCCAGAACAAATCATGCTCAGTGAGGTAAGCCAAGCTTAGAGACACAAAAGGCACACATTTTCTCATTTGCAGAAGCTAGATCTAAAACGGAATAGGACACAATAAATTATATAGTACTCTAGGCATTCACATGTACTGAGACCAAAGGAGAAACAAAGGCACAATGCCTGTGTCTCTGATCGTATAAAATAATATTTATCAAAGTAAAAAAAGAAATTCACTTTTTAGTCTAGTAAACATGGAATATAATGCCACTCCTGTTTATTTTGACTTTCTTGCTCTTATACCCAAAGCCAATAAAAAAGGAGAGTTAAAAACTTCCAGGCTGAGTTGGGAATAGGGCCTGGTAGTAGAGCGCTTGCTTTGCATACATGAGGCCCTGGGTTCGATTCTTCAGCACCACATATATAGAAAAAGCCAGAAATGGCACTGTGGCTCAAGAGGTAGAGTGTTAGCCTTGAGCAAAAAGAAGCCAGGGACAGTGCTCAGGCCCTGACACCTGCAACCCTACTCAAGAGGCTGAGATCTGAGAATCCCAGTTCAAAGCCGGCCTGGGCAGGAAAGTTCATGAGACTCATGTGCAATTAAGCCACTAAAATGCCAAAAGTGGAGCTGTGGCTCAAGTGGCAGAACACTAGCATTGAGCCAAAAGAAGCTTAGGGTCAGCACCCAGGCCCTGAGTTCAAACATAAAACAAGAGATTATAAAGGCACATGTGAGAGCTACCCTCCGATTAAGACAGGAGAGCAGAGGCTTGGGACACAGGTCCAACCCAAGGACCCGGAGAGCCCGGAAGAGATGCTGCCGGGAGAACGGGAAGCGGGCAGACCACTGATGGCACAGGACCTGAGCTCCTCTGAAGAGTCTGGAGGTGAGCTGATGAGAACGCAGGAACGCAGCAAACAAAACACGGGCCATCATCACAGGCCATGAAAATAAAAGGGTGCCCCAGGAGAAGGAAGAAGGAAAGAGGAACACAGGACAACAGAGGGCAAACAAGGGTCCAAGGGAAGCCCGTGCGCGTTTCCAACACCACGATGAAAACTCTTACTTTGTACACAGTTAATATACCCTTCAAGTTGTATACTACAACATTCTTTCATTGCATGGACGCACTGAGAATTATCTACAGTGATAATAAAGCAATCTATGAGAAAATGAGCCGCACACCTTGTGGGTGGAGATGGGAGAAAGGGACGACAGGGTGACACTGTCCCAAAGGAGACGTGCATCACCTTTATAACAGCAATAAAAACATTCAAACATAACAATGAGGTGTATGGATGAGGAACTCTCACTTTCCACAGCAGTAACTTACCAGCGTCTAAAACTGAAAAAGAAAAACAGCCCCCACAGAAATCAAGACATGACAGGAGAGGCAAGACTAATAGTATGGGAGAAATTACCAGAAAGAACAGCTAGGTGACCTGGGAGCAGATGCTGAAGAAGGGGCGCAGCACAAGGGGCTGGCGCTTTCGTGATCATTAATCCTGGTGGCATTTATTGGCCTGGTGTGATTTTTGAGACCGAGCCTCCCTACATAGTCCAGGCTGGCCTCGACTCAGGATCCTCCTGCCTCAGCTTCCTGAGCCAGGGTGTGCACCACAAGTGTGTGCACCACCACACCCAGCTTGGTGCAAGTGTTTAGCTGTAGCTTTTGAACAATAGCAGGCAATGCTATGAAACAAATAGGAACCAGACGTTTTTCATTGAGAACCACTATTACAAGGGGGGAAGGTGGGGGGAAAGGAGGGACGAGGTAGCAAGTTTGATAAGAAACGTAACGCACTCTCTGGGGGCTGGGAACGTGGCCTAGTGGTAGAGAGCTCGCCTCGTATACATGAAGCCCTGGGTTCCATTCCCCAGCACCATATAGATAGAAAAAAGCCAGAAATGGAGCTGTGGCTCAAGTGGCAGAGTGCTAGCCTTGAGCAAAAAAGAAGCCAGGGACAGTGCTCAGGCCCTGAGTCCAAGCCCCAGGACTGGCAAAACAACAGCAATAATACATAAAAAATGTTTTAAGGAACCACTATTATAAAGTTGTGTAAATTTGGGCTGGGTGGTAATACAGACCTGTACTCCCAGGTGCACAGGAGGTAGAGGGAGGAAGGGGGACACTCTGAGGCCGGCCCAGACAAAAGCCCGGGACCTTATCTGAACAATAAACTGAAAAGCAAAAGGACTGGGGCAGATCTCAAGAAGCAGTGCATCTGCCTGGCAAACGTGAGGCCCAGTTGAGTCCTCAGCGCCACCAGAACAGAGGAAGAAAAGACTCTAAAGTCACAGTGGTAGTGACAAGAGGCCTACTGCAAAGAAAGATGCAACCTAATACATGCCAAAAGAACAACCGCCTCATTTCTGACGTCTCGCCTTGGCAGCCCGTCTCCACGATGGCACCGGTCCCTCACCCCTGCTCCTCGAGCTGCACTGAGCCTGCTCTGACCGAGCTCTACCTGGGGACCAGCGAGGGCGCGGCCGAGAAGACACTGCGGCACCCAAGGCCGCCACGTTCCAAAGGAGCCCAGGGTCGCTCTTCTCCTGTCCGGCTCCTCTCTCTGCAAGAGCCGGCAGCTCCTGGCTAGGAGGCGAGCGGGCAGCAGAGATGCCCACACGTGGCAGAACCGAGGCCGCTCCGCGCTCGGCCATCGGCATGAGCCTGGGGGGGTCGGCCAGGGACGGGAGCCCAGCCACCGGTGTGGGACGAAGCCGCACGCAAGATGGTGAGCCAGACACTCCCCGCCCGGCCTCTGGAAATCCTAACCAACAGGAGTGACGGGACGATGAGGGCTCCGGGCAGAGCTTCTGGGCTGCCGTGCAGACACGAAGCTTCTCTGATAAAAGCCTGCATTTCTTATCTAGGGCCCACTGAGGAGCAGGAACTGGGCGAGCTGCTTTCTGTCGTCTGGCCTGGGCCTTGGCGCGGACCTATAGGTAGATGTGCAGAGCGAGGAACGCGAGGAAGGCTGGCAGGCGTGGGAGCGTGGCCACGCAGGCGTGCGGCTGCTTCTTTTATTGTTTTGCTTGGAACGATATTATCTCTACAGCCACTCGGGAACAGGTACAAGGTTCAGGACGGTGCGTAAACTCTTCCTCCCTCCCTGGGCTTCCCACCCCCACCCCCACAGACTCCATCTTGGCCGTTTCCCTTTTCCAGCGGGTCCTCCCCGACTCTACTTCCTGCCTCAAGAGTTCGCTCGCCTCTCTTATTGCCTAAGTTCACCAGGGCACATCTTCCACATCCTGCACCTTGCCCTCCCCAAGTGCACACTGCAGTCACTGCTGAAAGGGGACCGGCCGGGCGAGCGCCCCCTCCACGGCCTCAAGCCCGCGCACCGAGACGGTTCCCCTTCACCCTGCTCGCCCGGGGCATCCGCGCGCTCCCCGCCTGCCTTTCCTGAGCCCCCTCCCGCGGAATCCCGCGAGGCGGGCCCCTGTACGACCCCACCCTGGCGTGACGCGTTCCCCACTCTCCCCCGAGCGTGCCCCCAAGGACGGCCTCGCGGAGCCTCCTCGCACGCGGAGGGCGGATGCAGCACACTCAGCAATCTCGTTCGGTTATGAATGCCTGTCCACCGACCCTTTGGAAGGACATCTGGACTGTTCCTAACGTTCACCGAGGATAGACGTCCCTAAGATCACTGCTTGTAAATCTTGTGTGGATAAATGTTTTCATTTCTTTTGAATGGACTTGTTGGGTCACATTGTAAATGTGCGTGTGTGTGCGTGTGTGCGTGTGTGTGCGCGTGTGCGCGTGTGCACTGGTACTCGGGCTTGAACTCAGGGCCTGGTCACTACCTCTTAACTTCTTTGTGCAGCCCTGGTTTTCTACTACTTGAACCACACCTCCACCTCCAGCTTTTGTTGCTGGTTAAGTACAGACAAGAGTCTCACAGGCTTTCCGCTTAGGTGGGCTCTGGGCCTTGGTCCTCAAGTGTCATCCTCCTGAGTAGCTGGGATTACAGGTGTGAGCCACCATTGCACAGCCCCTTCGATAGTGTTTTGTTTTGTTTCTGCCAGTCATGGGGCTTGAACTCTGGCTCTGAGCACTGTCCCTGCACTTTTTCTTTTGCTCAAAGCTAGCACTCTATCACTTGAACCACAGCACCACTTCCAGTTTTCTGGTAGTTAATTGGAGATAAGAGTCTCACACACTTTCCTCCTCAGGCTGACTTTGAACCATGATCCTCAGATCTCAGCCTCTTGAGTAGCTAGGATGACAGGATTAAGCCAATGGCATCCAGCAACCCCTTCAGTTTTTAGGAAACAGCTAAACTGTCTTCCAGTTTTAAGAACCAGTAATCCATGTTTCCATTTCTCCACATGGTACCCAACGCCTGCACTGGTCTGTTTTTATATAAGACCCATTCTAGGGGTGAGGAGATGGTAGCTCATCGTAGTGGGGTTTTGTTTGTTTTTAGAGGGAGGGATTCTGTAGTCCAAGCTGGAAGTAACTCATGATCCTCCTGCCTTAGATCTGTGCCGTCGACCTGGCTTCACTGGTTTTAGTGTATGTAAAGGAAGGAAGAGGAGAAAAGCTCTAAGAATGGGGCTCCAGACCAGCCCCACTGGCCGCACCACGCCAGTGAGCCCCTCGGCAATCCCGCGGCCCCATCCCTCCTCTTCACAAAGTCTGCACACCTGCCGCGTGCGTTCCCGGGCCGGTTCCCTCGGCCACGCGGCGTCCCTCACACGGACAGCGGCTCTCACTACAGGGAGGAAGGACGTGGCTCCAGCCGCCCAGTCGGTCCCCCCCCTCGAGTGGGTCTGGGGTGGCACAGCGGCGTCCCTCACACGGACAGCGGCTCTCACTACAGGGAGGAAGGACGTGGCTCCAGCCGCCCAGTCAGTCCCCGCCCCCCGACCCCGTGGGTCTGGGGTGGCACAGCACCGCGCCTGCTGCAGGACCCACGGGCGCCTGGGCGCGTCACCGGTACTCAAGGGTGCTTTCTCCCACAGACGCTCTCTCTCACGCTCTGCTGCCAGGAATCAGCGGGCAGCCAACAATGTTAGCTGGGTAAACCAAGCAGGGTTCTTGGGAGATGTGCCCTCTGAGTATTCCAAATCCAGCGAGCTACTCTTTCAAAGAGACATATAGGAACCAGGATGCTCATAACTTAAGCTTGGAAATGGGACCGTTTGTCACACTTCTGAAATCAGCAGAAAACAACAGCTATCTTTTTTTTTTTTTTGGCCAGTCCTGGGCCTTGGACTCAGGGCCTGAGCACTGTCCCTGGCTTCTTCCAGCTCAAGGCTAGCACTCTGCCACTTGAGCCACAGCGCCGCTTCTGGCCGTTTTCTGTATATGTGGTACTGGGGAATCGAACCTAGGGCCTCATGTATCCGAGGCAGGCACTCTTGCCACTAGGCTATATCCCCAGCCCCCTACAGCTATCTTTTTGATCAGCAACTCAGTGGAAGAGTTAACAAGTGGCTCATGCTCTCAAAAAAAGACACAAAGGCCCGAGATTTGCCATGGGAGACAGTTGATGAGGGCATACCCAGGATCCTGGAACTGCAGACCCCATTAGTCTGGGCTAAATGGATGCTATGAGCTGGGTTCGGGTGGCTCACCTGCCATCCTAGCTACTCAGGAGGCTGAGGAGATTCAAAGCCAAGCTACGCAGACAAATCTGCAAGGCTCTAGTTAACCAGCAAAAAGCCAGAATGGAGGAACAGCTCAAGTGGTAGAATACTAGCCTTGAGTTGAAAACGCCAAGCCAGAGTGTGAGACCCCTGAGTTCAAGCCTGAGTACCAATACCAAAGAAATTGACAAAACAAAAACAAAAAGCAAAGCTGAGAGCTGGTGCCGCCCACCTATCAACCCAGGCGCTCACTCGGGAGGCTGAGATTGGAGGATGGGGGCTTGAAGCCAGCTCAGGCTGGAAAGCCCACAAGATTCTTATTTTCAATTCATCACCGAAAAGCCAGAAGCAGAGCTGTGGTTCCGTGCTGGAGTACTAACCTTGAGGGAGAAGAACTGAGTTCATGACCCAGGACTGGCACCAAAACAACAACAACAATAACAACAACCTAGCCAGGGGCCAGTGGTGCACACCTGTCAGCTGCTCAGGAGGCTGAGATCTGAGGATCGCGGTTCAAAGCCAGCCCGGGCAAGAAAGTCTGTTACTCTTAGTTCCAATGACCCACCAGAAAATGACAAGTGGCGCTGTGGCTCAAAGTGGTAGAGTGCTAGCCTTGACCAGAAGAGCTCAAAGACAGCGCCCAGGCCCTGAGTTCAAGCCCTGTGACCAACAAAAAGATATAAATAAAAGCCAAATTAATTCTTCCCATGGAAACCCCATTTTCTGGCTTCTGAAGGGAATATACAGTTGTGTAATCTGGCTCTCCCCGGTGTGCCGGGCCTCGGCAGCAGAGGCTTTGTGGAGGGCTTCTGCGCTCCGGGGGCGCCATACCCCCCAGGCCCTTCACTCCCCGGCGGTGGCTCTGGTTCCTGGAAGCGCTGGCCTAGCAGGGGTTCGCAAGCACAAGCTTTCAATTCGCAGGCTGGGCTCCTGCCTCTCGTCCACACATGGCAGGCGATGAGGCCTAGTCGCGTGGGGTGCTCGCGTGGGGTGCTCGTGTGGGGTGCTCGCGTGGGGTGCTCGCGTGGGGTGCTCGTGTGGGGTGCTCGCGTGGATAACAATAAGCAAATCTCGGGCTGGGGATATGGCCTAGTGGCAAGAGTGCCTGCCTCGGATACACGAGGCCCTAGGTTCGATTCCCCAGCACCACATATACAGAAAACGGCCAGAAGCGGCGCTGTGACTCAAGTGGCAGAGTGCTAGCCTGGAGCAAAAAGAAGCCAGGGATGGTGCTCAGGCCCTGAGTTCAAGGCCCAGGACTGGCCAAAAAAAAAAAAATAAGCAAATCTCAACAAGTTCTAGCAGCGTTCTTACGATATTCAGCTGGGAAGAGATGGGGGGCTGGTCTTGGAAACAGAAGACAACGTGAGTGTCCCCACTTAGAAGACGAATGAATCCCCCATGGGGAGTATCAGGATTATTGTGGGCTCATCAACAGGCGTTAGGGGGCTGGGGATATGGCCTAGTGGCAAGAGAGCTTGCCTTGTATACATGAGGCCCTGGGTTCGATTTCCCCAGCACCACATATACAGAAAACGGCCAGAAGTGGTGCTGTGGCTCAAGTGGCAGAGTGCTAGCCTTGAGCAAAAGGAAGCCAGGGACAGTGCTCAGGCCCTGAGTCCAAGGCCCAGGAGTGGCCAAAAAAACAACAACAACAACAACAACAACAGGCGTTAGAGAACTAAATATGGCAGAACACTCAAACACTGCAAGTCCAGCTACTCCTTACCTACCAAAAGCCTCAACGAGATGGAGTTATCTCTGGAGTCCAGACTGGGAAGAGAAGGCTGCGGGCTTGGGCGAGAACCAGCTAGAGTAGCGACAAGGTGAATCACACACTGCTCAGAGCCAGGGCCAGGGGCTCACGTCTATAACCCAGCCACTCAGGAGGCTGAGAGCGGAGGCTCGCGGCTGGAAGCCAGCCTGGGAAGGAAAGTCTACGACGCTCTCATCTCCAATTAGTCACACAGACACACACAAAAAGCCAGAGCTGGAGTTGTAGCTCAAGTGGGAGAGAACGAGCCTTGAGCAAAAAAGCTTACAGACAGCACCCAGGCCCCGAGCTCAAGTTCAAGGTACACACATACATGTGCACACGCGCCCACGCGCACCCCCCCACCACGCCACTCAGGAGGCTGAGATGCGAGGACAGAGGTTCGAAGCCAATCTGGGCAGACACATCGGTGAGACTCTTAAGCTTGTGCTAGAACCCAACCCAAGCAAACCGCTCCTAAAACATGAAGCAGGTGTCTTCAGAGAGGGCAAAGCAGGACATTTGTTTTTCTGCAGTGCTGGCTAGATTGAACACAGACCTTGACAAGCAAACACACCTCGCTAGGACCTTAATAGATCGTGGCTGGCAAACACTGTGCCACTGAGCTACACTTTCAGCCCTTGGTGTTTCTGAGGCAGGGTCCCACAATGGAGCTAAAGCCGGCCTTGAACTTGCTACGTAACCCAGGCTCTGAGTGAGCGCTGCCTTCTCGACGCTGGCACTGCAGGTGTGCGCCACCATGCTCAGCCGCAAGGCAGAACTGAGCACAGAGGCCGGCCGGTGGTCAAGAAAGCAGCCTGGAAGGGAACAGTGGGACATGAGATGCCCCGAAATAAACAAGGGGGCCTGGGAAGCAGAGCCCTGGCTCAAGTGGGAGAGCACTCGCCTTGAGTGGACAAAGCTCAGGGACAGCAGCCAGGCCTCACTTCATGCCCCAGGACTGGCACAAAAGGAAGGAAGAAGGGGCTGGGAATATGGCCTAATGGTAGAGTGCTTGCCTAGCATGCATGAAGCCCTGAGTTCGATTCCTCAGCACCACATAGATAGAAAAAGCCAGAAGTGGCGCTGTGGCTCAAGTGGCAGAGTGCTGGCCTTGAGCAAAAAGAAGCCAGGGACGGTGCTCAGGCCCTGAGTTCAAGCCCCAGGACTGGCAACAAAAACTAAACAAATAAACGGAAAGGAGGGAGGGAGAGGGAAGGGAGAGGGAGGGGGGAAGAGAGAGAGAGAGAGAGAGAGAGAGAAACACAGAGTGTGGGCTTCCGACTCGGAGAGAGACGAAGGGCAGCTGCCCTCTAAATGGACACTTCACCCCAGCCAGCCTCCTCACTGCCTCTCCCTCACCAACTTGTTCACTCCTGGCTCCACCACGTGTGTCTTTGACTTCTCCAGGCTAACTGCCCTCTATCATGTCCTTTGTTCAAGAGCAATGTGAGGCTCCGTTCCTATTCCTGAGAACAAAGACAGGCAGAGTTTCAAATCCCGAGACTGACTTGAACAGAGTCCTGCTCCAAGTCTCCACGTTTCCAGTCAGGGCGGTGGAATGCCAAGCCCGGCTCCCGAGCGCCAAAGGCCCAGGAAGGATCAAAATGTAACCAGTGCCTACGATGTGTCCACTCCCACACCTTGAGTCTAAATTTGGGAAGCAAAAAGACAAGATGGCAGTAAAGAAGAAGTCAAGAACTGTGTGCAGGCCTCTCCCAACCCTTCCTCCCTTCCCCTTTTCCCACTGTAAAAGATGTAAGGCTAGAACAACCATGTCAGCCTTCCAGAAGGCATATGTAGCCACCGACATTCATTTCTTTGTTTTGTTCCTCCTGTTTAGAAGATACAGTACCTATTCTTCAGCCAAAAGAATAAAAGCCAAACGGAGCAGGGCTGGTGGCACACTCCTTTAATCCCTGCACTCAGAAGTAGAGAACATAAAGGAGCAGAATTCCAGGCCCATCTGGACTACATCTTGAGAGAGCCTCAGAAAACCATGACATGGGGATGCAGCTCGGTGGCCGAGCACTTGCCCGTTGACATGAGCAAGTTCCTGCGTTCTAACCAGAAAAAGAAAGAAAAAGGAGAACGGAAGCCAGGCATTGATAGTTCAGGCTTGTAACCTCAGCCACTCTGAGATCGGAGGATCCTAGTTTGAAGCCAGCCAGGGCAGGAAAGTTTGTAAGACTCATTGACCAGGAAAAATCCAGAAGTAAAGCTGTGGCTCAAGTGGTGGAGTGCCAGCCTTGAGCAAAGCGAACAGCACCTAGCCCTTAGGTTCAAGCCCCAGGACTGGGACCAAGGGAAAAAAAAAAAACCAATGGAAAAGAAAAATCTGGATCCTTACTAAGATTGGTGATACACAGTTCCAGCCTATTCATCTCACGCTCCTAGCTGTGCCAAACACATGGCCCGTGTTTTAGTCATGCACAGCTGTGAACATTCCCGGTTAGCTTGGAGCTTAGAAGAGCAGCTTTCAGTCAGGCACCGGTGGCTCTCACCTGTAACCCAGCTGCTCACCAAGCTGAGGTCTGAGGACTGAGAGCTGAAGTCAGCCCAGCAGGAAAGTCTGAGGCTCTCAGCTCCAATTAAGCACCAGAAAAGCCCAAAGCGGAGCTGTGGTTCAAATGCTAGGGCAAAAACCTTGAGCAAAAAAGCTCAGGGCAGCTCCAGGCCCTGAGATCAAGCCCCACGACCATCACCAAACAAACAAGAAAAACGGGGCTGGGACGTAGCTCAACAGCAAAGCCCTTGTCCTGGGTTCAATCTCTAGTACCAAAAAAGACAAGACAAGAAACAAAAACCAGCGGGTCTCAATTATCTTCCCTTCCCAATAGACAGGAGTTAGAGTGCATTCCCCTCAATAAGAATATTCTTTCCAGCCTGATTCTCACTCTTCCTGAAGACGCGTCTAGGTTGGCACTCAACCTGGTCCTTCCAAACATGTGACCGGAAGCGTTTGGTTCTGATGCTACACTTTTACCCAAGATGATCCTGCCTTTCAAACTCAGTTCTTTTCTTAAACACTATTCCCCTTAATTATAAAAAAAATAAGTAACCACTGACAAACCTCTTATGGTTATCACTGTATTAAAAACAACAGGGTATTGATTACACACTAAAACAGATCTATCTTAAAAGCATTTATATTTGTATTATGCATTTCTATTATGTTTACTACACTCATAAAATTCCAGTAACTCTGGGAGTGTGCACAGCTTATTCTGCAGTTTCAGATGCTTCTGTCACCTTATTACCCAACAGCAACTACTCTTTCATTAGCAAGCCTTCCTTTCTAATGCATTTGTTGTTGTTGACTCCCTACAAATTTCCTGCATTGGGAAACATAGGCCATCTTCAAACTGGCCCATTTCCACAAATTCCCAACACAGAAAGTATTGTACTCAAGTTCAAGACCGCCCTGATGATGGAATGGAGGTGTGGCTCAAGTGATAAAGCACTAGCCTTGCAAGCATGAGGCCCAGGGTTCAAGCCCCAGCACCCCGCCCCCACCATCCTTATAAATGCTCTTCCAACTTACTAACATGAGATTTGGGTAAAACAAAACAAACAAAACTTCCAGGCAAGAATCCCTAGGTATCTGGGAGAAGGAAAACAAGCGACGTTCATGATGTGTGTGCTGGGGTTTGAGCTTAGGACCTTGGCCTTTTTCCCTCCCTGCTCAAGGCTGTCACTCTGCCACCTGAGCCACACCTGCCCTTCCAGCTTTGTAGGGGTCAACTGGACATCACAGTTTCGACAGGCTATCTTGCCCCAGCTGGCTTCAAACCGTGATCCTCAGATCTCAGCCCCCAAGTAGCTAGGATTCCCCGTGCGAGCCACCATTGCCCAGCGAAGACACTCCCTTTGTTCCTTCGTTCGTTCCTCTTCCTTCCTCCTTTCCTTCTGGCTCATCCTGGGGCTGGGACTCAGGGCCTGGGCGCTGCCCCTGAGCTCTTTTTTGCTCAAAGCTAGTGCTCTACCACTTTGAGCCACCTTGCCACTTCTGGTTTTCTGACGGTTCATTGGAGGTAAGAGTCTCACAGACTTACCTGCCTGAGCTGGCTTTGAACCGAGATCCTCTGATCTCAGCCTCCTGAGTAGCTAGGATTAAGGCATAACCCAACAGCACCTGGCAGATCAAATGATTTCTTGGACCTTGACAATATCTCAGAATGCACATACACACAAATACTGCACACATAAGTCTACAATTTTTAAATTCATAAAAATCTACAGAAAACTACTCAAGAGGTTAAGATCTGAGGATTCTAGTTTAAAGCCAGCCCAGGCATACAAATCTGATTAACCAGAAAAAAAGGGGGACGTAGGTGGAGGTGTAGCTCAAGTGGTAGAGCACGCCAGTGAGTGTACAAGGCCCTAAGTTCAAGCCACAGTACTAGCATATGCAAGAGTGTCCTTACACGCACATGTACACATATACACACACACAGAGTACCTGATAGTAAGTTAACAGTTAATGACATAGAATTATGAATAAGGCTTTCTTTTTTAAAATATTATTTGTTTCTCTGGGTTTTTTCCCATTATGGTTGAACTTAAGATTTTTCTTTCTTTGGTTCAACCTTGGGCCTCAACCTCGGCCCCTGACGTCTTCGCTCACTCGCTGGTGCGCCACCCACGGAGCCTCACCTCTAGCTCAGGACTTTCACATGAGAAATGAGGGCACAAGCTGGAGTCTCCCTCACACAAAAGTTGACAAGGATACGTGCAGGTACACGTGTTTCCACACGGTGGAAACACACTTCAAACCTCCTTATGAGCTCAAGCTGACAAAGGCATGACAGTCACTGAAAAACAAACAAACCCAGGCAAATGCAAAGCTACCTTACCATACTTGGCGCCTCCAAGTTTAGGTACGTTGAAGAACTTCTTAGGTGATATGTCATCTAATGTTTCAATAAGATGCTCAAAGGCATATCCTGGAAAAAAAAATAACTTTACTAAACACAGCTACAAAGTACAGACACCTGGGAAGCTGTCCAAGAGAACTCGCTGCAAATGGGGAAAATGTCCTTACACATTTGTGCTACTCCGTAAAATAGCCTACAGTGACACCCAGGACAGAGGGATTCAATGTTTTCTGGTGCCAGTCCTGGGGCTTGAACTCAGGGACTGGACTTCTTTTGCTCAAGGCTAGTGTTCTACCACTTGAGATACAGCACCACTTCCGGCTTTTTCTGTTGCTGTGGTACTAAGGAATCGAATCCGGGGCTTCATGCACACTAGGCAAGCACTCTATCACCAAGCCACATTCCCATCCCCAGTTTAAATCATTAAATGGATTAAATTTTAATTAAAAGCACATATAGGGCTGGGCACTGATGGCTCATGTCTGTAGTCTGGCTATTCAGGAGTAGAGATCTGAGGATCAAAGCCAGCTCAGATTGTAAAGTCCATTTAACTACCCAAAGCTAGAAGTAAACCTGTGGCTCAAATAGTAGAGTGCCATCCTTGAGTGAAAAAGTTATGGGCCAGTCAGTGCCTGTGCCCCGAGCTGAAGCATCACCACTGGGTACACAATCCCACATGGCCAAGTGCCAACCATATTAGGACAGCATAGTTCTCAACCGGGACTTGGCGTACACCTGAGTGTGTACGGGTACCAGAGCTTGAACTCTTATCTCTTAGCTTTTCCCACTCAAAGCCAGTGCTCTACCACTTGAGTCATCATAATTCCACTTCCAGCTTTCTGCTGATTAACTGGACTTTCCTGCCCTATCTGGGTTCCAACTGGGATCTCAGTCTTCAGACTGGCTGGGGTTACTGGCTCTGGGTCCTTAGATGAACTACGACTTATCAAGTAAAAAGGGGTAAATAATCGACTCCTAAAACGCATTAAATGCATGAGAAGAGACAAGAACGATGATTTAAACAATGTACATGGCGTGCCGTAAAGCTATGCCCTGAAAATTGAGCAAGGACAGACAAGACAGCTTGAGATAACAACGTTAGAAGGATGTTTAAAAGAAACCAACAAAACAACTGTCGACTTTTACAGGGCACTCAAGAACAGACCGAACCAACAGTTCTCAGGTCTCAAAATCGAACATTGAAAATTCTTAAAGGAGTAAAATTAGGGCTGGGAAGGCGGCTGAGCGGTAGAGCGCTCGCCTAGCAGGCATGAAGCCCTGGGTTCGATTCCCCAGCACCACATAGATGGAGAAAACCGGAAGTGGCGCTGCGGCTCAGGTGGCAGAGTGCTAGCCTGGAGCACAAACAAGCCAGGGACAGTGCTCAGGCCCCGAGTTCAAGGCCCAGGACTGGCAGAAACACCAAAGAGAGTAAAATGAGCACCCTCTCCTACAGGGACAGAGCTTCTGGTTCCGCACCGTCGAGGCAGAGCCCCCAGGTTCAGCACCCCAGGGGTCTCATCGGACGGTGGCCCTGGAAGGAGGGTCCGGCCTTGTGTGCGGATCTGCGGCCCGCTGACGTGCGGCGGAGCGGGCAGGGGAGACTCGGGGGCGCCCAGCTGCGGGCCCCGCGGGGACGGACGCGGCCCCGGGGGTGTCGAGGCCGAGGCCCGGCGTCCGCGGCCCCTCGTTCTGAGGGGAGCCCGAACCCCGCAGGCCCGAGCGCCCAGTGCGGCCCAGCGCCCCGCGGGGAGCCCCGAACCCCGCAGGCCCGGGCGCCCAGTGCGGCCCAGCGCCCCGCGGGGAGCCCCGAACCCCGCAGGCCCGGGCGCCCAGTGCGGCCCAGCGAGGGGAGCCCCGAACCCCGAAGGCCCAGCGCCCCGCGGGGAGCCCCGAACCCCGAAGGCCCAGCGCCCCGCGGGGACCCCGAACCCCGCAGGCCCCGTGCCGGTCAGGGAGCCTCGAACCCCGGAGGCCCGGGGGGCCCAGCGCCCCGCGGGGAGGCCCGAACCCCGAACCCCGAACCCCGCAGGCCCCGCGCCGGGCAGGGAACCCCGAACCCCAGAGGCCCCGCGCCCCGCGGGGAGCCCCGAACCCCGGAGGCCCGGGCGGCCCAGCGCCCCGCGGGGAGCTCGAACCCCGAACCCCGCAGGCCCCGCGCCGGGCGGGCCCTGAGGGCCGAGCTCGGGCCGCGCGCGTCCGCGGGCCGCGACCCACGCGGCAGCCCCGCACCGACCTGCACCGGGGGCGTCCATGGCCGGCGACCATATTCCCCGCGGGGAGGGCGGCGGGAGGAGGGACCGGGCCGGGAGGACCGGCGCGGGGGGACGGAAAGGAGCAGTCTCGCGCGAAACACCGCGAGAGCTGACGGGCCGGGCCCCAGGTCAGCGTTCGCGGGACTTGGCGCCTCGCTCCCGCGAGATCCTGGGACCCGGGGAAACAAAGGAAGGGAGGGGGCGGAGCCGAGGAGGGAAGCGGCTCCGTGCGCAGTCGCGGCGGGCGAGGGGCGGGGCTCTCCGAGGGCGGGGCGCGTGACGTCGCTGGCTCCGCCCCGCGGGGAGGGGCCTCCAGGTTCGGAGGGGGCGCGGCGCGCGCGGGGCCTCGGCCTCGGGTCCGGAGCGCGGCTTTCCCTCCGCCGGGCCGCCCGGGGACGGGGGGCGGGGACGGAACGCGGGCCTGGCGGGGCGGGCGGAGCGGGGCCGCGGGCCGCGGGGTCAGGCGGGCCCGGCATTTCCTTCTCCACGCTGTGCTGGCCCCGGGGCTCGAACTCGGGCCTGGGCGCCCGCCGGCCTCCAGCCCCAGTGCCGGCCGCGCCGGGGACGGCCGCGAGGCGGGCTGCGTGCTGCGGGCGCCCCCGCCCCCGCCCCCGCCCCCGCCCCCACCCCCGCCCCCACCCCGCCTCCCGGGGCACCGGGGACGGCCGCGAGGCGGGCTGCGTGCTGCGGGCGCCCCCGCCCCCGCCCCCGCCCCCACCCCCGCCCCCACCCCCGCCCCCACCCCGCCTCCCGGGGCACCGGGGACGGCCGCGAGGCGGGCTGCGTGCTGCGGGCGCCCCCGCCCCCGCCCCCGCCCCCGCCCCCACCCCGCCCCCACCCCGCCTCCCGGGGCACCGGGGACGGCAGCGAGGCGGGCTGCGTGCTGCGGGCGCCCCCGCCCCCGCCCCCGCCCCCGCCCCCACCCCGCCTCCCGCCCCCGCCCCCCGGGGAGGGGGGGCAGAAGATCCCAATGACATCACGCGGCCCTGAGTTCAAGTCCCAGCACCCTCAGACCGCGGCTGCGGGCCACAGGCCTCTCATGGCGCCTGCGGGCTTGTTGTTTGCTGGTTTGAGCTGGGCGTGGGGCTTGAACTCGGGACCCCCGTGCTCGAGGCTGGCGCCCCACTTCCGGCTGTTTGGGGTTTCTTTTCTGGCTCACTGGAGATCAGAGCCTCGGGGGCTTTGCTGCCAGGCTGGCTTCGAACCACGATCCGCAGCCCTCGAGGTCACCGGCGGGAGCCCCGGGCCCGGCTCCTGCCTGCGGGCCGATGGGAGCCCCCGCGCCCAGGGCGGTGGCGGGAGCCCCGAGCGCGCTGCTTCACGCGCTGGCTTTGGTGGTGGTTGGTGGCCCGTCCTGGGCCTTGACCTCGGGGCCCGGGCGCTGTCCCCCCCTTTGGCTCCAGGCCAGCGCCCTGCCGCGTGGCCCACAGCGCCCCTCCTGGCCTCTTCCGGGTCTGTGACCCCCGGAAAGTGAGGACCGAGTGCTTGTCCCCGCGGTTCTGCAGGCCGGTGACCCCCGGGAATGATCCCCGGGAATGACGGCCGCGCGCGGGCTGCGGGGCGGCGCGGGGGCCGGCAGGGGGCGGCCGCCCGGAGCCCTGGAGAGGCGCGCGGGGGCGGCGAGCACGCAGCCCGGGGCCGCCTCCCAGCCGTCGGGACTGGAGCGGCTGCTGTCCAGGGCCTCCCTCCCTCCCTCCCACCCAGCCGTCGGGACTGGAGCGGCTGCTGTCCAGGGCCTCCCTCCCTCCCTCCCACCCAGCCGTCGGGACTGGAGCGGCTGCTGTCCAGGGCCTCCCTCCCTCCCTCCCTCCCAGCCGTCGGGACTGGAGCGGCTGCTGTCCAGGGCCTCCCTCCCTCCCTCCCACCCAGCCGTCGGGACTGGAGCGGCTGCTGTCCAGGGCCTCCCTCCCTCCCTCCCTCCCAGCCGTCGGGACTGGAGCGGCTGCTGTCCAGGCCGCCTCCCTCCCTCCCACCCAGCCGTCGGGACTGGAGCCGCTGCTGTCCAGGGCCTCCCTCCCTCCCTCCCACCCAGCCGTCGGGACTGGAGCCGCTGCTGTCCAGGGCCTCCCTCCCTCCCACCCAGCCGTCGGGACTGGAGCCGCTGCTGTCCAGGGCCTCCCTCCCTCCCTCCCACCCAGCCGTTGGACTGGAGCGGCTGCTGTCCAGGGCCTCCTCCCTCCCTCCCACCCAGCCGTGGGGACTGGAGCGGCTGCTGTCCAGGGCCTCCCTCCCTCCCACCCAGCCGTGGGGACTGGAGCGGCTGCTGTCCAGGGCCTCCCTCCCTCCCTCCCACCCAGCCGTCGGGACTGGAGCCGCTGCTGTCCAGGCCGCCTCCCTCCCACCCAGCCGTCGGGACTGGAGCCGCTGCTGTCCAGGGCCTCCCTCCCTCCCTCCCACCCAGCCGTCGGGACTGGAGCGGCTGCTGTCCAGGGCCTCCCTCCCTCCCTCCCACCCAGCCGTCGGGACTGGAGCGGCTGCTGTCCAGGGCCTCCCTCCCTCCCTCCCACCCAGCCGTCGGGACTGGAGCGGCTGCTGTCCAGGGCCTCCCTCCCTCCCTCCCACCCAGCCGTCGGGACTGGAGCCGCTGCTGTCCAGGGCCTCCCTCCCTCCCTCCCAGCCGTGGGGACTGGAGCGGCTGCTGTCCAGGGCCTCCCTCCCTCCCTCCCAGCCGTGGGGACTGGAGCGGCTGCTGTCCAGGGCCTCCCTCCCTCCCTCCCACCCAGCCGTCGGGACTGGAGCGGCTGCTGTCCAGGCTGCCTCCCTCCCTCCTCCCTCCCAGCCGTCGGGACTGGAGCGGCTGCTGTCCAGGCCGCCTCCCTCCCTCCCACCCAGCCGTCGGGACTGGAGCCGCTGCTGTCCAGGGCCTCCCTCCCTCCCTCCCACCCAGCCGTCGGGACTGGAGCGGCTGCTGTCCAGGGCCTCCCTCCCTCCCTCCCTCCCAGCCGTCGGGACTGGAGCGGCTGCTGTCCAGGGCCTCCCTCCCTCCCACCCAGCCGTCGGGACTGGAGCCGCTGCTGTCCAGGGCCTCCCTCCCTCCCTCCCACCCAGCCGTGGGGACTGGAGCGGCTGCTGTCCAGGGCCTCCCTCCCTCCCTCCCACCCAGCCGTCGGGACTGGAGCGGCTGCTGTCCAGGCCGCCTCCCTCCCACCCAGCCGTCGGGACTGGAGCCGCTGCTGTCCAGGGCCTCCCTCCCTCCCTCCCACCCAGCCGTCGGGACTGGAGCGGCTGCTGTCCAGGGCCTCCCTCCCTCCCTCCCACCCAGCCGTCGGACTGGAGCGGCTGCTGTCCAGGGCCGCCCTCCCTCCCTCCCACCCAGCCGTGGGGACTGAGCGGCTGCTGTCCAGGGCCGCCCTCCCTCCCTCCCACCCAGCCGTCGGGACTGGAGCGGCTGCTGTCCAGGGCCTCCCTCCCTCCCTCCCAGCCGTCGGGACTGGAGCCGCTGCTGTCCGGGGCCTCCCTCCCTCCCTCCCACCCAGCCGTCGGGACTGGAGCGGCTGCTGTCCAGGGCCTCCCTCCCTCCCAGCCGTCGGGACTGGAGCGGCTGCTGTCCAGGGCCTCCCTCCCTCCCTCCCTCCCAGCCGTCGGGACTGGAGCGGCTGCTGTCCAGGGCCTCCCTCCCTCCCTCCCACCCAGCCGTCGGGACTGGAGCGGCTGCTGTCCAGGGCCTCCCTCCCTCCCTCCCAGCCGTCGGGACTGGAGCGGCTGCTGTCCAGGGCCTCCCTCCCTCCCTCCCTCCCAGCCGTCGGGACTGGAGCGGCTGCTGTCCAGGGCCTCCCTCCCTCCCTCCCACCCAGCCGTCGGGACTGGAGCGGCTGCTGTCCAGGGCTCCCTCCCTCCCTCCCACCCAGCCGTCGGGACTGGAGCCGCTGCTGTCCAGGGCCTCCCTCCCTCCCAGCCGTCGGGACTGGAGCGGCTGCTGTCCAGGGCCTCCCTCCCTCCCTCCCTCCCAGCCTCGGGACTGGAGCGGCTGCTGTCCGGGGCCTCCCTCCCCTCCCTCCCAGCCGTTGGACTGGAGCGGCCGCGCGTCTCAGCAAAGCCACCCCCAGTCTCTGAACTTGAGGTTCCTCTCATCGGCACGGGTAGGGGAGAGCACTGAACCCCCCGGCGGGCGTCAAGTTCTTGCTCGGCCTGTGCTGCGGTCCGGCTCTCGCTTGCCCTCTCCGTCCGGGTTGAAAACTGTTCGAGCCTCCGCCCTCTCTGCTGCCAGTGTAGCCACCACCTCGGCAAGGCAAACCTCCCACTTGGAACACGGTATTATTATTATTATTATTACTAATTTGGTACGTAACGGTTCTGGGTTTGAACTCGGGGCACTATGCTTTCCTTTGGCCTTCTGCTTTGGTGTTCTACCACTTGAACCGCAACTTCACTCTGGCCTTTTGCTGGTTCATGGAAGGTAGAGTTGCCTAGACTTTGCTGCCTGAGTTGGTTCGAACCCTAAACCCTCAGATCTCGGCCTCCGTGAGCAGCAGGGACGACGGGCGTGAGCACCGGCGCCCGGCCCTAGTTCTGGGTTCTGAGACCAGACGGAGTCTAAGTCTCCTGTGTCCACTCGCCTGCACCGACGCGAGCTGACGACTTTACACTGGAAGTGCTGAGGCTCGGCACGCGCCCCCACACGGGACAGGGGGCAGAGAACGGATCGGCTGCGCACGCCTGTCCTCCCAGCTACTGGGAGGCCAAGACCGGAGGGTCACGGTTCAAAGCCAGCCTGGGCGGGAGAGCCTGTCAGACTCTTTTCC